>NC_088334.1:18680000-18980000 GCF_036884655.1 Musa acuminata AAA Group | reverse complement strand
GTGTTAAAAGAATATTTAGGTATCTTAAAGGAACTCCAAATTTAGGATTGTGGTATCCAAAATCTGAAAAATTCGATCTAATAGCTTATGCAGATGCCGATTTTGGCGGATGCAGGATAGATAGAAAAAGTACATCCGGAACATGCCAATTTGAAGCCGAATACATTGCTGCAAGTGCATGTTGTGCACAAGTAATTTGGATGAAAAATACATTAGAAGACTATGGAATTCACCTTGAAAATATTCCCATAAAATGTGATAATACTAGTGCCATATGCCTTACTAAAAATCCAATTCAGCACTCTAGAACTAAGCACATCGACGTTAGGCATCATTTCATACGCAATCATGTTCTTAACAATGATGTTGTTCTAGAATTCATTGACACAAAGCATCAATTAGCAGATATATTTACAAAAGCTTTGAATGAAGACCAATTTGAATTCATCCGAAGGGAATTAGGCATGCTAAATTGTCCCTAAAATGAACTTCACAAAAAGGACTCGTTCTTTTCCCTTCGTTTGTGAATTTGAATTCTTCCTTCTTCTTCAATTCAAAATGATCCATTAAAGTATAAATTATGATCTTGAGGGAAGAAGCTAAACAAAAGGAAGGAAGAAAATTTTTTTCTTTCCTCCGCGTGATGCCAGCGGTGGCACCGCCAGATCCGGCGGTTGCACCGACTGGCGCTCGGGCGCCAGGCGGTGACACCGACCAGTTTGGCGGTGACACCGACCGAGTCGCCCTTTTAACCCGAGGGGTTAGGGCCGGCGGTGACACCGCCCCCAACCCGAAGAAAAACCTCTCAAAAACCCTCTCCCATTCCCTCTAACCCTCATTCTAACTCTTAGAAACATTGGAGAAGGATTCTTGGTGGTCCAAGCTTTCCATCTCTCAACATAATCTCCACAAGGTAACACTTGAAATCCCTCTTTTCTTTTCTCTTTCTCTTGCTTATTTTTCACAGTTTCATCATCATGTTGTCTAGAAAATGGCTCCTAAGAGATCAAAAGGAATAAGGATTGAAGGAGATTCATATAACCATGACCTTTTTAGATCAAAAGAGGTAGCCCTTAGCTTTCCAAAATTTGAAACACGATGTGTCCATAAGGGAAAATACGTTGATTTGGATGAACTAGAGGACTTAGAACCCATTAGGTGGTTTGCACACCTAGAAGCTCTACCTCTACTACAAATAGATGAACCAATCTATCCACGGTTAGTGAGATTGTTCTATGCCAACCTATATGAAGACAATGATAGCCTAAGCACTTACATTATAGGAACACCCATTAGAATATTTGACAGCACCATTTGTGAGCTAATTGGCATAACTGAAAAAGATAGGGGATGCTATTTTAAAGGTAAATGGGACGTCAAAAAAATAGGAGCAACCTATTCCGAAGCCGTGAAAACAATTTTTGCAAATCCAAACCTTGACTTCCTACCCAAGAGCTGTGAACACTTACTGCCTTTCAACTCTAAAATTCTTCATCACATTATCACAAGCATCATATTCCCCAAACAATTTCATCTTGACGAAATAAGTCAAATAGAGATAGGAACCATGTATTGGATTATGACCGGTCAGCATAATTATTTTGGGTACTTGATTCGCCAACACATGCAGGAAATTATGACTAAAGATACTATATTACCATATGGGAGGTTAATCACTAGAATTCTTCATGCCTATGACATTTGCATTCTACCCGATGAAGAATCTATTCAAAATGATCGATATAACATAATAAATAAAAACCTGTTGAAAAAACTTAGGTGCACTTTTAGCAATGGCATATGGGTTAGGCAGCCTAGAAGGACGGATCCAATTCCTACACCAATAGAACAATCCGAAACACCAATTCTTATGGGAAATGAATCTCCTCCTCCTAGTCCCTTTGGAGCAGCACCTTCAGCTCCTGTTTCCTCCTCTGAAGATATCATTATGGCGGAGCTATCTCAGATCAAATCACAGTAAGAACAAATTCAGAATCAACAAGTTGAAATTTTGAAGACACTACGACAGATGAATGAAAAAAATAGATATCATGTATCAGCACTATGGATTACCTCCTAATGATTAAATTGATGTATCTTTTTATTCTGTTCTGTTTGCTTTTAAAAACAAGTTCAAGTTTGTCATCGATTGAACGATAATTGATCTTTCCTTTAGATAACTACTGTCTTAATCTGCATAGATGATGATGTCTTTTGGATAAACTATTTCTGGCAAATTTGAATGATGAACTTTGATAAATGCTAAACCTTTTTCTATGATCATCAATTAGCTGGCTTGTCTCTTTTTGTTGATGACAAAGGGGGAGAAGTGATGACTTACACCAGAACGATAGCATGACTAATATGAATTACAAAAACTTGTGTGATATGAATGTCTTATATGACTTGCAAATCCTTGAAAATATCACAAGATTGATATCATGAAATTTATATTGAAAATCTTTATCTTCTGTGTGATATGAATGTCTTATATGACTTGCAAATCCTTGAAAATATCACAAGACTGATATCATGAAATTTATATTGAAAATCTTTATCTTCTGTCGTAGCAAAATTCGTCCCGTATCATTTAACTTATGATTTTCATCGAAGTTTCGTACTTACTATTGTTTAATGAGGATAACGATAAGTTCTACGATTAGAACTTATCGGGTTATGCTTGAATCCAATGAGATGGAATTCAAGTGTTTTTTTTTTTTATCTTCTCATAATATGGCATATAGATAGGGGGAGTTATGTTTAACTCCGTCATCAATTGATTGTCATCATCAAAAAGGGGGAGATTGTTGAATCTCGGATTTTGATGATATAATCAATTGGTGGGTTAATTGATCTAATCCATATTATTGAGTTAAGTGTGCAAGATTAACTACAATAACCAGAAAACATAAAGCAAGGATACCGGAGTCAAGCTCGATGGACGTTTAAGAGACCGAAGAATCATCGGAGATGCTGCCGGAACCATCCGAGAAGAAATCGGGAACTTGTCGGAAGTTCGCCGAAGAAATCGTCGGAGGCTCGCGGAGGTCACCAAGAAGGCTTGGCTACTCGTTAAAGTCATCACAAAGATTGGGAGCTTGCAGGGAGTCCGTCGGAAGAAGTTCGTCGGAAAGCTCGCCGGAACAAGACTCGACGTTCGCAGTTAAAAAACTTGCTTAGGATGTTTTTTTTGTGTAGTTCACCTGTAATTAGGATTAGGATTAAGAGATAATCCTATATCCTGGTTAGGGGCCAACTGGGCCCAAAGTCAGATTTGGTTTGGGCTAAAATTAAGCCAAACAAATGAATTGGAGAGCCATGCAGTGGCACCGCCTGGCTGGGCGGTGAAACCGCCCAGCACCCGAGTGCTGGGCGGTGACACCTCCTTGGCTGGGCGGTTGCACCGTCCAGCACCCGAGCGCTGGGCGGTGGCACCGCCTGGCTGGGCGAAACTTTTAAATCGTCGAAAGTTTTCCGCTGCACTAATTCACACCACCCCCCCCCCCCCTCTTAGTGCTCTTGATCCTAACAATTAGTATCAGAGCCTCGTATTTCTCATTTTGGATTTACACCCGAGAGAAATGGCTCTTCATGGCTTTCAAGAGGGATTATCGGTTATTCGTCCATCGTTGTTTAACGGATTGGACTACACTTATTGGAAAACTCAAATGAGAGTTTTCTTAATTTCTATAAATTTGGATTTATGAAATATTGTTGAAAACGGTTTTCAACTTCCCTCTAAACCGATGAACGAATGGTCAGATTTGGAGAAGAAGTATTTTTCTTTAAATGCAAAGGCTATGAGTGCCTTATTTTGCGCTTTGGACAAAAATAAGTTCAATCGGATTTCTACATGCGAAACGACTTTTGATATTTGACGAACACTTGAAATCACGCACGAGGGAACTAGTAGAGTCAAAGACTCGAAAGTTAACATTTTATTGCATGATTTTGAGCTTTTTTGAATGCAACCAAGCGAGACTATAGGCGACATGTACGCCCGTTTCATGGATGTCGTCAATAATCTATGAGTTCTTGGTAAATCTTTTTTGAATTTTGATCTTGTAAGTAAGATCTTAAGATCCCTTCCAAAAAGGTGGGATTCTAAAATAACCGCAATATAAGAGATAAAAAATTTAAATAATTTTCCATTAGAAGAATTAATCGGGTCATTAATGACCTATGAAATGACACTTTTGGAATATTTTGAACTCGATGAGCACTTGAATCATCTTCCAAAGAATAGGAAGGATTTGGAACTCCGGACAAATGAATATCACTTAAGCGATGACTCGAGTGATGAGGACAATGATGAACTTAAACTTTGAACACTAAATCTTAATAAGTTTATTGAACAAAAATCTAAAATAAACAATGAACTTGAACGGAGGAAGATGCCAAAGAAGAGAAAGTCAACCAAGGATGAATTAAAACTTCTAAAGGTGAAACATCGAATTGGGCTTTGATGGGCTTCGACTACAAGGTAAGTAACTCAACTCTCTTGAATTATTTTGAAATTACTTGAAGTTTTTCATGAGTGCTTAATTTAGATAGTAGGAATATGAAATAAAAAATGGTTTTTCAAAAATTATATCATGTTTTTTCTTTAGCATCTTTGAAAAATTAAAAATTTGATCATGAAAAGTGTATTGCTAAGGTTTCATGCATGTTACGTTTTGAAATGTTGAATGATGTATGCAACATTAGGGATGATAATTATATGATATGTGATAATGCTTAAGATTAATCCATGCATGTGTATCTTGATGATTTTATGTCATGCATGAGTTTTTGAAGTAAATGTTGATTTGAAACTCTCATTTTAGATTAATATGTTTTTGGTCTAATCGTTTTTATGACGAATTAAGATGATATTCTCATGACATATTAAGATGACATAGTGCATGTACATCTATGTTTGAATTTCTTGATAGTCTTTTGATGATAGATGTGATATCATGATGTGTTTGGTCTTGATGGCTTCATGACAAAACTTATATTTCGATTTTAAATGATGATACATGCTTTCACAAAAGACTTAAATACCCTCACATGAAATCAATTGTATGAAATGGAAATGAATTTTCTATCCTATTGAGATTAATGAATTTATTTTACCAATCTTGTGAATCTCATGAAAATAAACATGATGAATATTTTGAAAATAAATAAGTGTATCATGCATTTGGTCTTAATGATTTCTCTTTAATATACTTTTTGAAATCATACTTGATGATGAATATCAAGATATTAAAAGGATGTTATCATGGAATCATGCTTGATGATTTGTTTTTTATCTTTCTGTCTTAAATGTTGACACTTGTTTTATTAAAGGTAAATGCATGCTTATAAGAAGCAAATCACATGAATAGAAATTTATAAAACAAAATACGATCCTCTATCTTATTGTCTTTTCAATAAATCTATGCTTGTCATGTATGAATTTATTGAATGTGACTTTGAGGATGATTTCGGATTTCACAAATGCTTGATTCATACTTATGACATGAGACACATTTTAAATATGAATCATGTTCAATGCTTCAATCATGTTACATCTCCCTTAATTCATTTTGTTCTCCTAGATTTATTTACTAAAGAGGAGAATCTTCCGAATGAATGAAATGATACAAATGAATCACTTATCGATATATCTTTTTGAAATATCTTTTTAATGTGATGTTGATAATTTGAGATGCCTGTTGGAATTCATGACATGAGATAATTGAATCCTTGACTTACTCTTTATATGGCTTGAAAATAGATGTTTAAAATCTTGCTTGATGAGTTGTTGTATAAGATTTTGCCTTTAGGTCTTGAACTTTCATGCTTATCTTGATTTGACATATAAAGACTAAGGCATGCTTAGATGAAAAAGAATCACTTAAAAAATGCCTTTCCCATCTGATCGAGATTAATGATTTCATGATATTTTATAAATCTCGAAATTGATTTTGATTACTTGATTATGAGTTTCTAAGTTAACGATTTGACTTGAATGAGTTTTATCTAAATCATAATCTTGATCTTGTAAAATTGGAATCACAAATAATATCTTTTGGTATTCATGAATTATTACTCACAATATGAAAGTATTGGTTTTCATGACTTGAATTTGATTGAAACATTGCATGCTTAAATTAATCATTCTCCTATGTTTCAAAAATTCTTTAAATGCCTTATGTGATGATTGAAAATTAATTTGCTTTATAATGAATCACGAATCATGACTTGATCTATGATATTGATATATTTTAATCATGATCCTTGTATAATTCTTTTGCTCTATTAAAAAGATTTGTCAAATGAATCATGTCCTTCTTGAATTTTCTTGATATCATGACATAATTTTGTAATATGGCTTGTATAATGATTAAATTTTTTAGCTATTGATTTCTCCCTTCTTTTGAATAATGATAAAAGGGGAGTTAGTTTACTAGCCTGCATATTTCAAAGGAAGGAAAATTTGCTAGCTCGATCTGTCACATCCCGAATTTATAAAAAGAATAATAAATCAATAATTTATTATCCATAATTTACATAATAAACTCCCTCCTTTTCTTTTCATTCGTCTTTGAACTCAAATCATTATCTTTATAGTAGTAGATATTATATTAGCTAGAAAAATGACATCTTCTTCACAGGGTCACAAGTCTCTTCTAACCAAGCTTCAAATCTATTACATAATAGTAGATTACTCTGAAAATAAATATAAAATAAAAACACATCAGCAACCACACATGCTGGTAGGAACCTCAGAAAAATCATAAAAATAATCTTCAATATTCATGAAATATAAACAAATATCAATAATTCAATATGAAAATATATCTATTCATCATAAAACTTATGCATCAGAAAAATGATGATAATTTCTTGCATAATAAACAAAATCATGCATCAGCCACATGCAACACATACATAATAACAAAGGCGTACATCACCCAATGGTGCGCTCTCCCAACAGTGGATGGAGAGGCATATTCCACGAGATGGATTCCTCCCAACAGCGGATGGAGATAATCCATATCGCACTCCCAACAGCGGATGGAGTGGTATCCCTCACCCGCCCAAGTGGGGACACGTTCCTTCCAACAGCGGATGGAGGAACCACATAATCATCACGTCTGACGGCCTGCTAATCCTCAAAAGGAATCACCATACCTACCCTCGGCAGGGATACATAAACATCCATGATAATTCATTTACACTCATTCAATCACTCACGCATACATCAAGAAATCAATATGATTAAATATTATGAGAGAATATACTTGATGTAAATCTACTAGACTATGTTCATTGGTGGCTCCGCACTATGATGGACCCGTAGCTCCTTTCACAGGTTGCACTCCCAATGTGAACTACTAGTCTAGTCACATCTACTACATGATACTTATCATATCAATATCATAAACATAGAAAACCAACAATCATTTTCAAATGACATCTTTAGATAAAACCTTTAAATTCATCATATCATAAAAGCATTAAATATCAATATCTCAATAGTCCTCAATCAATCAAAACCCTAATTGGAATAGCTCAATTGACTTAAACCAAACTCAATTCGATTATGATCTAACGGAACTAATATCAAATCATTATGGAACCGGTCTAGAATCACCCTAAACCGGTCTAATTAGATTTGATTGATCTCGATTAGGTCAAATAGGTTTTAATCAGTCAAGTTACTTTGGAATCACCCTAAATCAGCTTTAATTGATCAAACCTATTTGATTTCGTCAATTAATGAGCTCAAACCAATAGAGAAGGAGATTGGACTATGTCGTATAGTACTAATCCAAACCGAACCAACCCACCTGAGTCTTGGGCGGGTCATATATATTGCATATACTTGTTCTAAATACTAGGTTGAGTTGAGGTACGACGGGTTATATAAAAGGAGCGACGATATATCTAATATCAATCGCGTAGCTGGGCAGGCTTAACTTCATGGACTAGGCTAAGCCTCACTTATAAGTTGGGTTGGGCCTTACCATTGAACTAGGCCATGCTTGGCTCACGAATTAATCATAGACACATGAGTTGAGGTCGTATCTAACCACTTAGACTGAGTTGTACCTAGCCACATAAGCTGACCCATGCTTAGCCACATGGTTGAGTCATACCTTACCATATGAGTTGGGTTATACATGGCCATATGGACTGGATTGTATCTAGCCACATGAGCTGGTCCATGCCTAATCACATGGTTGGGTCATACCTTACCGCATGGGCTGGGTCATACATGGCCATATGGATTAGATCGTACCTAGCCACATGGGTTGGGTCATGCCTGACCACATAGGCTAGGCTGTACTTAGTCACATAAGCTAGGTTGTACATGATCACATGGTCTAAGTCGATTCGATCTGATCGATCAACTTGACTCAAGTTAGACCCCAATTAGACTCCTCTTATCAAATTAGATTTTAATATTTAAAATTATTAAAGAATTATTCAAATACATTAATTAAATCTTTAAATTCATGATTTAAAATTTAAAACTAATTACATTACAAAAATTCACGCATAATTCTTGAAATATAGATATAGCTAATTAAATAAATTAGAACTATTATACTAAATAAGAATTTTAATAATTAAATCAATATTAAAATTCACTTAAGCTTAAAAGATCAATACAAATCAAATAATCAGTCTAACATCACAAATCAATTATTATTATTCAAAAATCATGAAATTTCGAAATTAAAACATCATTATTCATTATAAAATTGTAACAATCTCAATATCAAGATTTCAAAACACAAATCAAAGCTAATTAAAAAGAAAGGATCCTACCTCTCTTCGATTATCCCTTCCTTGATATCATCTCCCCAGAAAGTCATATCCTCAATCCTCCTATTGTTAGGCCTAGTAGAGAATGAGGGATGAATAGTCCCTTTATATAGGAGAAGATGAGATCTCCCTGAAAGGTAAGTAATAATTTAATTTTTATTTTTAATTTATTTTACATTTATTTTCACACACAAAAAAAGTAATATAATATTTATTTCTTATAGTTCACACACAAAAATGGAATGTAAACTATTTACTTCCTAAATATCAAATCACTCATTAGGAAATAAATCAATTAATAATTTAATTGATTAGTAGAATTCCTAACTTATCCATATGATTAGGGAAACCAAATCTAATTATTTCTTTAACTATAATACACAAATATAGAAGTTAATAATAAAATAATATATCATTTATAGTAATTAATTTATGTTAAGGGAAAAATTATCGATGATTACACAATCATTTCATTGAAAGAACTTGCTATCATGAACACTACCAATGAATTGCAAATCTTGCAATATAAAGAGAAGCAAATAATTGCTATCTCGAAAGAAGCAAAAAATTCAAAAACTTAGAAAACTTACAATATAATTGCTCTTGCCATGCTTTGTATCACAAATAGGTTGATATCCTTAAAAGCATCACATTAAATTTTTTAGTGTATCGCAATGTATCACATGTATCGCAAATTGAAATTTTTGAGACTATTATCATATCATGTTTAACAATTGATATCTTTCATGATATGATTTCTTTGCATTGTTGTCTTGTATGTATCATGTGATGATTGAAATATTGATTGATGCAAATTCATAGTTTATGTAAAAGTCTAAATCATTGGTTCCTCTCATTCTTTTCGGCAACGACATAGGGGGAGAAAGATTGCTAGCTCAAGGCAAATGCTAGCTAGCTTATACTCTGTTAGGACTCTAGTTTGGAGAGTCCTAATTGAGAGGGACAGTCATGTAAAACTGTTAGGACTCTAGCTAGGAGAGTCCTAATTGAGAGGGGCATTCATGTAGGAGGTATTTTCTTAGAGAAGAATTAAGAGTTGTAAGGGAATATGAGTCTTGACTAGGAGTTCTACTAGGAGTTGGTTAGAAGTAAGAGTCTTAAGTAGGAGTCCTATTAGGAGTTAAGGTTTAGAAGCCCTATAAATAGCCATGTATTCCTTCTCTTTTCATAAGCAATAGATGAATCTTTTCTGCAGCCTTTGAGTAGCAACTTGGAGGGAGGAACCCCTATAGAGTTCCAAGGAGGCCGATCCCCTAAAGAGATCAACCCCAAGTTTAGAATCTGCAAGGGTTCTAACACCTGGTATCAAAGCAGCATTCTTGGCATCTCGCTGCCCTTCCATTGCCATCCATCAGCCCTCCACAACCTCCCAAAGCAATTCCCACAATTGCTTAAAAGATCGTCGCCGAATTCCGCCATCATCTCCACCACCGTAGATCATCCTTTGATCTCCCCGTGAATTGCAACAGGTTCTGGTTTCCTACCTTACTGCTACTGTAATTTAGTTATCCTTATTCGAAAATCCAAAAAAAAAAAACTATTCCTATATTGCTGCATAAACCTTTCGTCACAAAGTTTTCATCTCTACGACGAAAGATACATTGCAGAATTCCAGCCGCATAGCACCATCTGTTTGATCTTGCTACTGTGCTTTTTCTATCCAAATTTCTATGAAATTTTTATGACATATTTGACACTTCCTAACAGCAGATTTTCCTTTAGTTTTTTAAACAAATTGTCAATATAAACCATTGATCTTTTACGTCTAATCTGCTATACTTGAAAATCTGCATTGTAAAATTTCAGCCGCATAGCACTATTTGTTTGATCTTGATACTGTATTGTTTCTATCCAAATCTCTACGAAATTTTTATGATAGCTTTGACACTTCCTAACAGTGGATTTCCTTTGGTTTCATCAAAAAATTCTCAATATAAACCACTGATCTTTTACGTCCAATCTGCTATACTTAAAAATCTGTGCTGCAGAAAATTTCAGCGGCATATTGTTGCCTTAACCCATCTATTTGCAATCTTTTTTGAATAAAATTTCTTATACACTTCATAGATCATCTTGGCTTCCATCTAAGATTGATATATTAAGGAATTCATCTCTAAAAATAATTTTGTGTTGCTGCAAATTTTCATCGTAACCTGCTGAAATTTTTCGACGACAATTCTGCTATCGCAACTTGCACCAATTTTCTTGCTATTATACTACTGAAATTCTCTTGATTAAATTAGACATCCTTGCTGTCATATAATCTGTGATTTTGCTATCGATTCCCTCCTCAATTCTCTTAAGTTTTTGGTAGAAATTACATCGAGAAACCATTGTTTCTTCGACGACAATTCTACTCTTACAAGACAGCACATACTTGCTGCAACTTCCACTGATTTCTATCAAACCTTTGCTGTCATCTACCACAGATCCAAAACTTTCATCCACAGCCCTAAAACTCTACTAAAACACACCCTCAAACTGCACCCAAAATTGCCACAAAACAAGCCTAAATAGTAGCCTACATCCACCGATCCACCAACCCTTTCGACCATCACTTCTCTCAACCTATACATGCCTTTAACCTAACAATAAAAGAGAGATCTTAACATCATAGATTTGGAGGCATATACTATGGCATCTAAGGAGGCAATCAATACTAAATTCGAAGCCTTGGAGGCGCGAATGGAGGATAAGATTCGGACGCTCTTTACCGAACTCAGATTGGGCCGACCACTAAGCCCGAAGAAATCATATCAAGGAGAGAGCTTTGCCCAATCACACCAAGCCCAAAGATATTACTTCCAAGAGAGGGGAAGCTCTATGACCAACCCCAACTATCCATGCATGAGAGTGGACTTCCCTAGATGGGAAGAAGGAGACCCAATTGGTTGGATCTCGCACGCGGAGCGATATTTTCGGTACCATAAAATCGCAGATGCATCTATGGTGAAAATTGCAGCTATATATCTTGAAGGGGATGCTATACAGTGGTTTGACTAGTTTGAACATACTTATAGAGTCCTTTCATGGCGACAATTCAAAGAAGGACTGCTGATCCGCTTCAGACCAACCGATTACGAGAATATTGACGGACAACTAGCAAAGATCCGACAAACCTCTACCATTCAAGAGTACCAAACCAGGTTTGAAAGGTTATCTAATCAAACTCATGATTGGTCTCAAAAATAGCTATTGAGAACCTTTATTGAGGGCTTGAAGCTAGAGATCCGAGGAGAAGTTAAAGCGCGACAACCGTATACGCTTATGGCAGCCATCTCTTTCGCACGGCATCAAGAGGAGCAATTGAACCATGAAGCTCGGAGGACTAGGGTCGCTCCTCAACCAATAATATTGAAGCCCTTAGCCCCCCCTACTTTCGACCAAGTCCCTACACCAAAGAGGTTAACAAGAGAAGAGCTTTGGGAGCGATATGCGAAGGGGTTATGTTGGCATTGTGATGAGCCGTGGAGCCGTAAGCATCGCTGTAGTAAAGGGGGACTTCTTATGATTGAACTGATAGAAGAAGAGGTCATTGAACATCCAAAAGAGAGCCTTGAACATGAAGAAGAAGATGCAGAAGAAGAGCCACAATCGACCAAAGTTACGGTACATACACTAGTTGGCTACTCAATCCCACAAACGATGAAAGTTGGAGGCCTTCTCAAACAACAACTGATCACTGTTCTCATCGACACGGGCAGCACTAATAACTTCCTAAACAGTAAGGTTGCTGTCTATATGAACTTACCTATTGAGAATTGCAGCAGGTTTATTGTTAAGGTCGCCAACGGACAGATTTTGAAGTGTGATCATAGGTGCCCGCAGGTGAAACTGTTGTTGTAGGACCAAGAGATAATTGCAGATTTCTTCCTCCTTCCTCTTGATGATCATGAGGCCATACTCAGAATTAAATGGTTGATGACATTAGGTGATATTTCTTGGAATTTTATGCAACTAATTATAAAATTTTACAGTAAGGAGAAACAGGTGATACTGCACGGGAAACGTGAGGGCGACGTAACGACGATTTGCACATAACAAATGGAGAAGGTTTTGCATAAAGCATGTAGCGGCTTTTTGGTACAACTTGAGCAACAAACTAAGGGAGAGCCAACAAAATTTGAAGATCCAAATCTACTTCCTTTGCTTGCTGAATTTTCGGATATATTTGACGAATCGCGCAACCTTCCTCTTACCCGTCGGCCTGATCATTGTATAATGATTCTTCCAGGCAAATCTCCAGCAAATGCTCAGCCATATCAATATCCACATCTCCAGAAGGATGAATTAGAAAGGATTGTAAAAGAGATGCTCAAAACAGGAGTTATTCAGCCAAGTTGCAGCTCCTACTCTTCACCGGTGCTCCTCATACGAAAGAAGGATGGAATATGGCGATTATGTGTTGATTACCGAGCTCTCAATGGCATAACCATCAAGGATAAATACCCTATTCCAGTAGTAGATGAGTTGCTAAGGGAGCACAAATCTTCACAAAGCTGGACCTTCGATCTGGGTATCATCAAATACGAGTATGCGAAGAAGACATACCGAAAACCACCTTTTGAACACACAACAACCACTATGAATTTTTGCTTTCTTCATAAGAAGGTGGAATATCTTGGGCATATTATATCAAAGGAAGGTGTGGCAGTAGACCCCTTCAAAATTAGAGCAATGCAAAACTGGCTGACCCCGTGGAACATAAAATTGCTACATGGCTTTCTAGGTTTAACAGGCTACTACTGCAAGTTCGTGAAAAACTATGGAGAGATCAGTGCACCACTTACTTCCTTACTAAAAAAAAATGTCTTCCAATGGTCGGATAGAGCCTCCGCTGCCTTCAACAAACTTAAGGCAGCCATGACGACGACGCCGGTGCTAACACTACCAGATTTCAACCGACCCTTCATTATTGAGGCCGACGCATCTGGAGTCGGAATTGGAGCCATTCTCATGCAAGATGGTTGACCACTCATATACACTAGCAAGGCATTATCTCCCTCCCATCAAAATAAGTCAACATATGATAAGGAGATGCTCGCCATTGTGCACGCAGCAACAAGGTGGAGACCCTACTTGATCGGCCGACGATTTCAAATTAAAACCGACCATAAAAGCCTCAAGTACTTTTTGGAGCGAAAAATATCATCCCCTGAGCAGCAAAAAAGGGTAATAAAACTTCTTGGATTTGATTATCAAATAACTTACAAAAAGGGGAAAGAGAATGTTCTTGCATATGCGATTTCGCAGCTACCCGAGCAAGTTGAAGTTTCGGCCGTTTCACTTCTGACCAGCGACTTTCTTAAGGATATTAAGATGGAATGTCAGGAAGATTCAGAGACTAGTAAGATTATAAAAAAATTGGAGGAAGCACCAAGCCCCATGGCTCATTACAATTGGGACTCAAAAGAATTACACTATAAGGGACGCATTGTGCTTACGATAAATTCTACTTGCATCTTCACGAGCAGATTTTGGACAAAGTTATTCCATATGTAGGGTACTAAATTGAAAAGGAGTATGACATATCACCCATAAACCGACGGCCAGACGAAAGTTTTAAATAGGTGCTTGGAGACAGCCCAAAGCCACCCACCAAATATGACTACCCAAAGAGAACTCCAGACCCAGCCAAGTGCCATTATTGATCGACGGATCGTGACTCGACGATGATGACCCACTAATGAAGTGCTAATACAGTGGGCGAACCTACCAATAGAAGATGCCACTTGAGAGAACTATGACGACTTGAAGATCAAATTCCCATAATTCACGAATCATCAGCCTCGAGGACAAGGCTAATTTGAAGAGGGCGGGTGTGTTAGGACTCTAGCTTGGAGAGTCCTAATTAAGAGGGACATTTATGTAAAATTGTTAGGACTCTAGCTAGGAGAGTCCTAATTGAGAGGGACATTCTGTTAGGACTCTAGTTAGGAGAGTCCTAATTGAGAGGGGCATTCATGTAGGAGGTGTTTTCTTAGAGAAGAATTAGGAGTTGTAAGGGAATAGGAGTCTTGACTAGGAGTCATACTAGGAGTTGGTTAGAAGTAAGAGTCTTAAGTAGGAGTCTTATTAAGAGTTAGGGTTTAGAAGCCCTATAAATAGCCATGTATTCCTTCTCTTTTCATAAGCAATAGATGAATCTTTTCTGCAGCCTTTGAGCAGCAACTTGGAGGGAGGAACCCCTATAGAGTTCCAAGGAGGCCGATCCCCTAAAGAGATCAACCCCAAGTTTAGAATCTGCAAGGGTTCTAATATACTCTTCCCTTTTTTTTGACAAAAACAAAGGGGAGAAAGCTTTTTCTAGTCAGAACATGCAAAGAAAAGCAAAGTGCAATCTTGCACAAGAAGCAAGTGTTGAATTGCTATGATTGAACTTAAGAATCTTGCTATGCTTTTGTGCTTATATGTTGTGATGAAAAGCTAGCTTGTATGTAGTAAAACTTGCATATCGTAAAAATTGCTAGCTTGCAGTCTAAAGAGAAGCAAACAGTTGCTATTTCAAGAAAAGCTAAGCATGCTAAACTTGCACTTTGCAATGAAAGCAAAATTGCAAGCTCAAACATTGCAAAGGAAGCAAAAATTTGCTAGCTTGCAACTTGCATATTTCAAGAAGCAAGAGTTGCCTTCTTGAACATCTCTAATTTGCTAGCTTGCATGATGTAGAAGTTGCTATCTCAAAAGAAGCAAAAGTGCTATCTTGTATGTTGTAAAACTTGCATATCTAAAACTTGATAGCTTGAATGTTCTAAGCATGATGTAACACTTGCTAAATTTTCTAGCTTCAAAACTGCATGATGATAAAACCTGATATTATGTTTTTTGTGTTGGGAAATCATGGGGGGCGACATCTTGATGCGCAGCGGAAGAACAAGAAAACAAAAATCCCCGATTCCCAAAAAGATGTTCGTCGTCGTGCGAAGATTGGTGCGCAAAATCCGCAAAACACAAAACTGCGTATAGAGATTGTGTTACCTAGGGAGATCGTATATCCCTGTTTCCTTGCAGATCCTCAGGAGAGGGTGAAGGAGGTCAAGCGTCCTCCTCTCTAGCGGTGATCCACACAGCAGGGTTGCGACGACGCTCCTCAAAACTCCAGGCCTACTCTGAGGTGGAGAGGGAGAGGAGAATAGGAAGGGCAAGCAAAGACTCTAGCCTATGAGGCTGTGAATCCCTCCTATTTATAGAGATCCCGTGTCAAAACCCTAATGGTGTTAGGATCGAGAGCACTAAGAGGGGGGGGGGTGAATTAGTGCAGCGGAAATCTTACAGCGATTAAAAACCAAAAGCTGCGTTCGTTCAATAAAAAAAAACTATTATGATGCAAAAGCTAATTCTCAGTTTGTATCTAAGTGCAGTTTGCGTCTAAGCACAGATTGCGTCTAAGCGCAGTTTGCGTCTAAACACAGTTTGCGTCTAAGCGCAGTTTGCGTCTAAACACAGTTTGCGTCTAAGCGCAGTTTTACGTCTAAGCGCAGTTTACGTCTAAACTCAGATTTACGTCTAAACGCAGTTTTACGTCTAAACTCAGATTTACGTCTAAACGCTGTTTTACGTCTAGACGCAGATTTACGTCTAAACTTTGAAACTCGTTTGTATACTCGCAGAAAGCAGTATGCAGTTGAAATCAAGACGTAAACGTGAACTGAGAACTGATGATTGTGAGAGGAAAGCCGATTTACGTCTAAATGCAGTTTTACGTCTAAATGTTGAAACTCGTTCGTAAAATTGTAGAGGACAGTTTGTAGTTATCAATAGGATCAAAATGTAAGTGTAAACTGCAAAGAAACTCTTTCGTAAAAGCACCGAAGACAGTTCTGCAGAATCAAACGTAAACGTAAACTGTAATGTACGAAAATACGAATTTACGTCTGAATGCAGATTCGGAAGAACAGCACTTAGAACTTGTTCGTGAAAGCGCAGAGAGCAGTAGTAATGGAGGAGGTTTGCAGTAATGATAAAGTGCTCAAAAATAAACGCAAACCAGAGATTTAGAGTGGTTCGGTCAGCCTTGACCTACTCCACTTTTGGCTTCCTCCACCGACGAGGTTGCCGACGTCAACTAGGGGCCTTCCTTCAATGGGCGAAGGCCAAACTGCCCTTTTACAGTTTCTCTCCTTTTAACAGGCTCAGGAGACAACCTTTACAGACCTTTCTCTCCTCACTTTACAATTGAAAACTTGAAGAACAGAAAGAGGAGACTTAAAGGCTTTACAACACTTTTGAGCTCTTAGAATCACAGAAAAGATCAAGATTTCGGTGTGGGTCTGTGTCTATTCAGTGCTGAATGGGTGGGGTATTTATAGGCCCCAACCTAATTCAAATTTCGAGCTCAAAACGATCAAATCCCGGAATTCCGGGATCAGGCGGTTGCACCTCTTGACTGGAGAGGTGGCACTGCCTGGCAGAGCTCGAAGTCTGAGCTCAGGCGGTTGCACCTCTCGACTGGAGAGGTGGCACCGCCTGGCAGAGCTCGAAGACTGAGCTCGGACGGTTCCACCTTCTCTGTCAGGGGTGGTTGCACCTTCCTGCCAGAGCTCGAAGACCGAGCTCAGGCGGTGCATCTCCTGACCAGAGAAGTTTCTCTTCTCTGCCAGAGGTGATCGCCCCTTTCTGCCAGAGGTGGTTGCACCTCTCTGCCAGAGGTGGTTGCACCTCTCTGCCAGAGCTCGAAGACTGAGCTTAGGCTGTGCATCTCCTGGCCAGAGAGGTCGTACTTCTCTTCCAGAGCTCGAAGACTGAGCTCGGTGATTGCATCACCAGGCAGAGCTCGAAACTTGAGCTCAGGCGGTGCTACCGCTTGACAGAGGAGGTTGCACCGCCCAGTCTCGCTTGGAGACTGAGCCCTGGGCGGTTGCACCGCCTGGCTGGAGCGGTTGCACCTCCCAGTCTCGCTGGGAGACTTAGCCTGGGCGGTTGCACCGCCTGGCTAGAGCGGTTGCACCGCCCAGTCTCGCTGGGAGACTTAGCCTGGGCGGTGGCACCTCCCTGCCTGGGCGGTTGCACCTCCCACAGCTTCTTGGGTTCGAATGGGTTGAACCATTCGACCCAACTTGAGTTCTTCAGGGGCCCAATTGCCCCAGGATTAAGCTAATGGGATCACCTCCCATTTCTAACTTAATCACCGTGCTAACTACGATTAAATCTAAGACAATTTCTGCAGCTTTGCTTCGGTACGTCAATCGCTTCTTCCGGCGAGTTTCTGGCGAACTTCCGTCGATCATCCGATGAACCCTCGGTGATGCTTCTGCGGACTTCCGGCAAACTCCTGGACTTTGCGACGATCCACTTGGCGAGTTCCGACGAGCTTCGCTTGGCAAGCTTCTGGACTTCTCGGATCTGTTCTCGCAGAACCTCCGACGACCGTCCGTACTTCCGTCGAACTCTCGAACTCCCAACGTGATCATGAACTTGACTCCGGCGCAACTCCTGCTGCTTGTCTATCTTTCATCGTAGTTAATCCTGCACACTTATCTCAACACATAGATTAGACAACAAATGACAATTGACTTCATCATCAAAATCCGAGATTCAACAATCTCCCCCTTTTTGATGATGACAATCAATTGATAATGGAGTTATCCTTAACTCCCCCTGTCTATATGCCATAGTTGAGATAAGTCAACCTTGAATTCAAGACCTAAGAATTCAAGTGACGTATTGATAAGTTAGATCAGTTAAACTTATCAATACTCCCATCATGATACCTATCATGATGTATCTCTTCAAGGATGATGTCAAAGCTTGACATTCATCATCAAGTTTGTATGATAGTGTTTGTGACTATTCATCATGTAATTGAACATTATCATTTAAAGCTCGAAGGACTATTACATGATGCACACATATTATCATTCTAGCAAGTTTGCATTTACTTCACAAAATAGGATATCAACTCAAGACATAATGCAAACTATAGCACATGTTTCATATATCTCTTGGTGATGCAAGGATGGCATTGTGCAAACATTATTTATAGCATCACTCAAGGTATTTCTAATCACAGTGTTTATCAATTCATATATTTCTCCCCCTTTGTCATCAACAAAAAGCATTGTTATACAAGGAAGACCAATTTAGACGAAAGCTTATAGAGGGATTTTACATAGATTGCTTTGAAAACTTCTTCCCCCTTTTGTTATAATTCATTTTACCCGTTAAAGATATTACAGAATGACATACATATTCAGGAATCACTTTATCAGATTTAATTCAAAAACTTATTTTTCATGAAAGTGTACGAATAAATCTATTTTATAGCATTCGAACAACTAAGATGCATTTGGACAAGATTTTGTTACAGATTTTCACATATAATCATAGAAAATGGCATTCATGTGATCTGATCATTCAATATAGTCCGAAAAATAATTTTAACAAGTTTATTTATTCGGACACATCAACATTCTTAATCAATGCACAAGGTTTTCAAAACTTTTAGTTTCAGAACACAATATTCTTATCACATATAAAAAAAAAACGATATGATTAAAGTTCGAGATAACCTTTACCACAAAGCACATGTCAAATGTTTACCACAATAGATGTTTACAACCAGCATGTCAGAAGTAACATAAGAAGTTTACAACAACAAATGTTCATACAAGTTCATTCATGAGGTGGAAAATTAAAGTGCCTAAACAAGGAGTCGAATTGACTATGAATCTGCTGTAGCTCTGATAGAATTTGATCTTGTCGTTGTTCAATCCGTTCTTGTCTCTGTTCGAATCGGTCCATTCGAATCCCAATTTCTTCGACGGATGTATGAGTTTGCTCAACTGGATGTGTTTCCTCAAGGGGAAGGATTGGAGGAGATTGAGTACCCCTAAATACTGGTGTTTCCGGTTCTGGTTCAGATTGAGGGTGATCTGTCCTTCTAGGGAGTCTAACCCAGTTACCGTTTCTATAGTAACATCTTAGTCGGTGAAGTAGATTTTTGTTTATTATGCTGTATCGATCTACTTTCATTACTTCTTCTTCTGGTGATATTAGAATGTCGTAAGCTTTTATTATTCTAGTGATTATACCACCATATGGGAGCATCATATCTTTCTTAGATAATTCTAACATGCTTTGTTGGATAAGATAGCCAAGACAGATGTCATGTCCCTTCATGATTAAGTACATAGTTCCTAATTCTAATTGACTCACTTCATCATGATGGTATTGTTTAGGAAGGATTATACTAGTCATGATATGATGAAGTAATTTAGTGTTCATAGGTAGTAGATGTTCACAACTTTTAGGAACTAATGTTATGTCGGGATTGTCCAAGATTGTTCCTAAGGCTTCAGCATAGGATGTTCCAATAGTTTCATCAACCCATGATCCTCTAAAGTAAAGTCCTATGCTTTTCATGGGAATGCCTATCATATCACAAATGAATCTATTAGTGATTGAGATGTGTTGTCCTAAAAGATAGGTGGACATCCTTTCTTCCTCATCTATTTTTATGTTATTGTAAAACAATCGAACTAGTCTAGGATAGATGGGTTCATTAATCTGCAAGATTGGAAGTAGATCTAGGTTTGCAAACCATTAGATAGTTTCTAAGTTTCTAAGTTCATGTATGTCTGCGTATTTTCCCTTATGGATGCTTCTAAGTTCGAAAGAGGGAAATTTTTCAGCATGGTTTTTCGAATCAAAGAGGGTGAAATCAAACTCTTCTACTAATCTCCTCTTTCCCTTGTCCCTTGAGGATCTTCTAGATCCCATAACTACAACAGTTTAGAGGGATAAAGATGAGCAAGAGTGAATGGAGAGCAAAACAGAATTTAAGAGGTTCTTAGAGAATACCTTGGTTGATTCTTCAAAAGAGAGAAGGATTCTTGATGTTTTGCTCCGAAATGGGAGGTATTTGGGAAGCTCAACGGGGTGAAGTGGAGATGGAGGAGGTTTGGGGGAGTAGAGAAGGGAAGGGAAGTGAGCTGGGGTCGGTTTCACAGCCGGCCCTAGTGTGGGTTTAAAGGGCAGAGCTGCTGGCGGTTGCACCTCTGGCTGGAGCGGTGCAACCTCTGGCAACCCGTGATAGCTGGAGGTGCCACTGCCAGCTGGAGAGGTGCCACCGCCTGCAGCCAGTGAGCACCTAATATGATTTGATTAGGGAGCTTTTGCCTTGAGGAGAGTTTCAGAGCAATTAATGTTTGTTACATGATTTCGTATGAGTTTTTTATTTAAGGAAGAAGCTCTTGTACGATCAAGATAGATCTTTTAACGTGCATACGTATGTTTGTTTGGTATCCCTTTTAAGATCATATTTAGTTTCTACAAGAATTAATTCGTAGATGAACGGGTTTTGAAGATCAGGGGGGTATGTGAATTTGGATATCATACGTTTCTAATAAGGTTGTATCGAATTTGTGATTTCACAACTTCCACTTGTTACTTAAGCGTTGCGAGTTCCTTTTTGATTCTTGGTTTATGACCATTGAGAGTCAAGGAGCAGAATATCATTTCTTGCTCCGGCCTAGACTTTTAATGTTTTTATAGGAAGGGATGATCTTTAGGAACCCATTTGCTTTTGGGTGCCTCATAAATAGATCTACATTTTCTATCATATTGCATAGAGTTTATCATGGTTCCTTTAGGAACCCAAATTAATTTGTTTGGACTTATTTTCTTGAATGGACAACAATGTGTCTTGTGTCCAGATTTGCAACAAAAGTTGCACTTGGTTTGGTGTTGAACATGTAAGATGGAGCCTTTTATGAAGGTGGTTGGATTTTGGTGAGGATTTCTCACAAATCCAATCCCGCTCCTTTTTGGAATGTGACCCTTGTTTGCAAGGATCATGTTTAATGACTTGCTACCAACCTCGAATTTCTTCAAGGTGTCCTTGAGTAGCAGGTTTTCTTTTTGCATAGTTTCTAAATCATGACATTTGATACATAAATTTAAACTATCATGATGTTCGACTTTTAACTTATCAAACTCACAAGTAAGACTATCATGCATCTTTTTCAGCAATTTATATTTTCTACTTATACTCTTGCATTCGTCAAATAAGTCATTGAAAGCATTTAATAATTCATCGAAAGATAAATCAGCATCTATTGAATTTGTTACCTCGTCTTCGATGGCCATTAAGGCGTAATGAGCAACTTGCTCGGTGTTGGACTCCTCTTCCTCAGATGCGCTCGAATCATCCCATGTTGCTTGGAGCGCCTTCTTCTTTGTTGTTCTTTTCTTGACTTGGGGACAATCACTTTTGTAGTGTCCCGGCTTTTTGCATTCATAGCAGATCACTTGGTCCTTTTTGGGTTCAAGTTTATTTTTTGCATCATTCTTAAACTTGTTTCTTTTAAAGAACTTTTTAAACTTTCTTGTTAGAAGTGCCAAGTCATCATCACAGTCCTCATCACTTGAGTTTTCTCTCAAGTGGCATTCTGACGTTTTGAGTGCCATATCCTTCCTGTTCTTTGGAAGGATGTCTTCTTGCTCTTCATGAGCTTTACAAGTCATTTCATAGGTCATTAGTGACCCGATTAGTTCTTCAAGAGGAAAATTTCGCAGATCTTTTGCCTCTTGAATAGCGGTGACTTTAGGATCCCAACTCTTAGGAAGGGATCTTAGTATCTTATTAACAAGCTCAAAATCCGAAAAGCTCTTTCCGAGTCCTTTTAGACCGTTGACGACATCCGTGAAACGGGTAAACATGTCGCCAATGGTTTCACTCGGTTTCATCCGAAAGAGTTCGAAAGAGTGTAACAGCAAATTGATTTTTGACTCTTTTACTCTACTTGTGCCCTCATGGGTCACTTCGAGTGTGTGCCAAATATCAAATGCAGTTTCACAAGTTGAAACACGGTTAAACTCGTTTTTATCGAGTGCACAAAATAAGGCATTCATAGCCTTTGCATTTAGAGCGAAAGCCTTCTTCTCCAAATCATTCCAATCGATCATTGGAAGAGAAGACTTTGAAAAACCATTCTCGACAAGATTCCATAATTCAAAATCCATAGAAATAAGAAAGATCCTCATTCGGGTTTTCCAGTAGGTGTAGTCCGTCCCATTAAACATGGGTGGACGTGTAATAGAATGGCCCTCTTGGTTTCCGGCGTAAGCCATCTCTCTTGGGTTTTAATCCTTTTGAGAGTTAACCGGGCTCTGATACCAATTGTTAGGATCGAGAGCACTAAGAGGGGGGGGGGTGAATTAGTGCAGCGGAAATCTTACAGCGATTAAAAACCAAAAGCTGCGTTCGTTCAATAAAAAAAAACTATTATGATGCAAAAGCTAATTCTCAGTTTGTATCTAAGTGCAGTTTGCGTCTAAGTGCAGATTGCGTCTAAGCGCAGTTTGCGTCTAAACACAGTTTGCGTCTAAGCGCAGTTTGCGTCTAAACACAGTTTGCGTCTAAGCGCAGTTTTACGTCTAAGCGCAGTTTACGTCTAAACTCAGATTTACGTCTAAACGCAGTTTTACGTCTAAACTCAGATTTACGTCTAAACGCTGTTTTACGTCTAGACGCAGATTTACGTCTAAACTTTGAAACTCGTTTGTATACTCGCAGAAAGCAGTATGCAGTTGAAATCAAGACGTAAACGTGAACTGAGAACTGATGATTGTGAGAGGAAAGCCGATTTACGTCTAAATGCAGTTTTACGTCTAAATGTTGAAACTCGTTCGTAAAATTATAGAGGACAGTTTGCAGTTATCAATAGGATCAAAATGTAAGTGTAAACTGCAAAGAAACTCTTTCGTAAAAGCACCGAAGACAGTTCTGCAGAATCAAACGTAAACGTAAACTGTAATGTACGAAAATACGAATTTACGTCTGAATGCAGATTCGGAAGAACAGCACTTAGAACTTGTTCGTGAAAGCGCAGAGAGCAGTAGTAATGGAGGAGGTTTCCAGTAATGATAAAGTGCTCAAAAATAAACGCAAACCAGAGATTTAGAGTGGTTCGGTCAGCCTTGACCTACTCCACTTTTGGCTTCCTCCACCGACGAGGTTGCCGACGTCAACTAGGGGCCTTCCTTCAATGGGCGAAGGCCAAACTGCCCTTTTACAGTTTCTCTCCTTTTAACAGGCTCAGGAGACAACCTTTACAGACCTTTCTCTCCTCACTTTACAATTGAAAACTTGAAGAACAGAAGGAGGAGACTTAAAGGCTTTACAACACTTTTGAGCTCTTAGAATCACAGAAAAGATCAAGATTTCGGTGTGGGTCTGTGTCTATTCAGTGCTGAATGGGTGGGGTATTTATAGGCCCCAACCCAATTCAAATTTCGAGCTCAAAACGATCAAATCCCGGAATTCCGGGATCAGGCGGTTGCACCTCTTGACTGGAGAGGTGGCACTGCCTGGCAGAGCTCGAAGTCTGAGCTCAGGCGGTTGCACCTCTCGACTGGAGAGGTGGCACCGCCTGGCAGAGCTCGAAGACTGAGCTCGGACGGTTCCACCTTCTCTGTCAGGGGTGGTTGCACCTACCTGCCAGAGCTCGAAGACCGAGCTCAGGCGGTGCATCTCCTGACCAGAGAAGTTTCTCTTCTCTGCCAGAGGTGATCGCCCCTTTCTGCCAGAGGTGGTTGCACCTCTTTGCCAGAGGTGGTTGCACCTCTCTGCCAGAGCTCGAAGACTGAGCTTAGGCTATGCATCTCCTGGCCAGAGAGGTCGTACTTCTCTTCCAGAGCTCGAAGACTGAGCTCGGTGATTGCATCACCAGGCAGAGCTCGAAACTTGAGCTCAGGCGGTGCTACCGCTTGACAGAGGAGGTTGCACCGCCCAGTCTCGCTTGGAGACTGAGCCCTGGGCGGTTGCACCGCCTGGCTGGAGCGGTTGCACCTCCCAGTCTCGCTGGGAGACTTAGCCTGGGCGGTTGCACCGCCTGGCTGGAGCGGTTGCACCGCCCAGTCTCGCTGGGAGACTTAGCCTGGGCGGTGGCACCTCCCTGCCTGGGCGGTTGCACCTCCCACAGCTTCTTGGGTTCGAATGGGTTGAACCATTCGACCCAACTTGAGTTCTTCAGGGGCCCAATTGCCCCAGGATTAAGCTAATGGGATCACCTCCCATTTCTAACTTAATCACCGTGCTAACTACGATTAAATCTAAGACAATTTCTGTAGCTTTGCTTCGGTACGTCAATCGCTTCTTCCGGCGAGTTTCCGGCGAACTTCCGTCGATCATCCGATGAACCCTCGGTGATGCTTCTGCGGACTTCCGGCAAACTCCTGGACTTTGCGACGATCCACTTGGCGAGTTCCGACGAGCTTCGCTTGGCAAGCTTCTGGACTTCTCGGATCTGTTCTCGCAGAACCTCCGACGACCGTCCGTACTTCCGTCGAACTCTCGAACTCCCAACGTGATCATGAACTTGACTCCGGCGCAACTCCTGCTGCTTGTCTATCTTTCATCGTAGTTAATCCTGCACACTTATCTCAACACATAGATTAGACAACAAATGACAATTGACTTCATCATCAAAATCCGAGATTCAACAAATGGGTCCTTTCCCTAGTGGGTATTGGATCTGCATCCAATAAGACAAGGGCTCCGTCGGATATCTCATATCCGAACCTCTACTCATCGCAATGCCTACCATATGTGTGTGACCCTCTAGGCCCAATATCGAGCTGGCCGTGAGTCATACCTGTCATTTTGATGGTGGTAATAATGGCGACATGACACGCCACAACGTCAGCCACGCCTGGACGACACTTTGCCCGAGGAGGGCAATAATGTCGACTCGATGTGCCCCGATGTCACCCGCTCTCAAACAACGACTTCATCGTTGCCTGAGCCCGCGCGCTTGACCGAGGCAGAGGAGGACGACGACCGAGGCTCGCCCATACCCTGCGGCATTTCGGTTCTCCACGCAACACCAACGGCAATGTCAGACGCCATCAGAGGTACGGTCCTGCCCCTGTAGGCAAGCACATTAGGTAACACTAAACTTACCTATAAATACCCCTAAAGTTCTAAATAAAAGAGAGAGCACTTCAGGATACCAAAATCCCCTCCACACCCACTGACTTGATCATCGGAGGGGTCGGGCCGAGCTTCCGACCCGACCTTTGTGCAGGTGTGAAGCCGAAGGTCCCCACTGGACGCGTAGGCGAGGAGTTCTTGCCCGGAGGAAACGGCGACCTCGTCCTGACCGATCGTCGTGATTGGCCACTGAGGGACCTCGAGGGACGTTGCGCGAGATCCCCGTCATTCGGAACCCTGACCAAGTCACGTCGGCCCCGAGGCCATGACATAAAGTTGTTTACACCAACAGATTGGCGCTAGAAGGAGGGCCCCGAATGTCGAGCGATCAGCAGATCCACTCTGGCGAACCCACAACTATGTGGTTGCATCCGGTCGGCACCTCGGAAGAACATCCCCTATGTGATGAACCCCGAGACGAACGCCCCGCCACAACATCGGAGCGCTACTGGCGGTTGTTCAACGACCCGGGTTTACCGCCACCCGACGCCCCCGTCGGCCCGTCGCCCGTATCGTCTGAAGCCTTCCACGACCTCGCTCATCAAGTCCGAGCACTGGCAGGCGTGGTGCAAGCCATCATCCCGCTCGACGAACGCCCAGAACCGAGAGGCGGAAGACACGTCGAGTCGCCCAGAACCTGGGGCGCTGTCCGCGGACTCGACGAACGCCCTGCGAGCCCAGTTGCGCCTCTTTAGTCAATGCCTCGACGAAGTACAGCAGGAGGTTCGCAGGTCAAAAGGAGAGCTCAGAGCGGACATACACCAAGGGTCCCCGTTCGCACCCGAAATACAAGATCAAGTGATTCCACCACACTTCCGGCTCCCTTCGCTGGACGCCTATGACGGCGCCACCGACCCCGCGGATCACGTAGCTGCCTTTCGTGCCCAAATGGCGCTATACGGGACTTCTGACGCCTTGATGTACAGGGCGTTCCCAACGACTTTGAGGGGGCCGGCCCGCGCATGGTACAGTGGCCTGAAGACCGGGACCATCACCTCCTTTGACCAGCTCGCTCGAAACTTCGAGCTCAACTTCCTGGCCTACGCTCGACCAAAGCCGTCCGTGGCATTGCTCCTCGGACTCAACCAAAGGGAGGACGAGCCCCTCTCCCATTTTGTGAACCGTTTTACGACGCAAATCAGAGGGCTCTCAGACGCTCACCCCTCTCTGTTGATGCAGGCATTCATGATAGGCCTGCGGCCTTCCAGGTTCTTTTGGTCCCTTGTGGAGCGTCCCCCTACGGCGGTACTCGAGATGCTCCAGCGAGCGAGCCAGTTCATCGCCGTAGAGACATGGATGGCCGGGAGGCGCGAAGAGCACAAGAGGGTCAGGCCAGAGTCGCCCCGGCACCAGCAATCCGTTGCATCACGGCGTAGGTTGGACAGATCCGACCCGCCGGCACCAAGGCCCCCTCTCCCCGCTTTGAGCTCGTCCCAAACAAAAATATTTCTCCACATAAGGGAGAAGGGACTACTCAAGGATCCCTACCCGATGAGGAGTCCGCGAGAGCTTGCAGACCGGTTGAAGTACTGCCGCTTCCACTGGCATCATGGGCATGACACTGAACAATGTCGGGAGTTGAAAAGGCAGATCGAGGGGCTTATTCGTAGAGGGTATCTCGGCCAGTACCTTCAGCCGGACAAGGAACTTTCGTCGTGCCCGGAGGGTCCCATCGAGCGACACATCGACGTGATAGCTGGCGGCCCTGCATCTGGTGGGGATTCCATGACCAGGAGAAAGGCATACGCCCGAGCCGCCCCGACCGAAGCTCCTAGGCACGGGCCTGAGCCCGAGGTCACTTTCCCGACCAGAGCATCCGAACAATCCGAGCACGACGATGCGCTCGTGATATTGGCCAGGATCGCCAATGCGCAAGTAAGAAGGATCATGGTCGACATCGGGAGCTCGACCAACATACTCTACTTCGACGCCTTCCAAAAGCTCGGCTTGTCCAAAGACAACATGAAGCCGATGTGCTCGGCGCTCACCGGATTCACCGGTGATTCGATCTCACCGCTGGGGCCAATCACTTTGCCCTTGACCCTGGGAGCCCCACCGAGGTCGAAGACAGTGATGACCACCTTCTTAGTGGTTGACCTCCCCACTACATACAATGCTATTCTCGGCCGACCGACCCTCAACAAAGTCAGAGCCATCGTCTCAACTTACTACCAAACTGTGAAGTTCCCGACTCACGCCGGGGTCGGAGAAGTCGCAGGAAGCCCCTGAGAATCCAGGCATTGCTACCTCACCGCCGTCTCGTTACACAAGAAAGCAAGGATCGAACCACCGCTGGAGGATCCTCGGGAGATGAAGAAACCAACCCCTCATCCCGAGCCGAGGGGATCCACCATCGACCTACCGCTGCTAGAGGGTCGGCCAGACCAGACGGTCAAAATCGGGTCGGAGCTACCCGAGCAAGAACGAAAGTAGCTCGTCAGCTTCCTACAGGAAAATGCCGACGTCTTCGCTTGGTCACCATCTGACATGACAGGCGTCGACCTAGAGGTCGCACAACATCACCTAAATATTTCACCCGACGCTCGCCCGGTGAAGCAAAGACCCAGATGGCAGGCCCCTAATCGGCAGCTCGCCATACGAGAGGAAGTGGATCGACTTTTAGCGGTAGGCTTCATAGAAGAAGCCAGATACCCACGATGGCTATCCAATGTAGTCCTCGTCAAGAAACCCAATGGAAGCTGGAGGATGTGCGTTGATTACACCAGTCTTAACAATGCATGCCCAAAAGATTGCTACCCCCTCCTAAAGGTCGACCAGCTGATCGACGCAACGGCCGGACACGCCCACCTCTCATTTTATGGACGCCTTCTCGGGATACAACCAGATTAGAATGGCACCCGAAGACCAAGAGCATACAGCCTTTCTCACCGACCAAGGGGTATACTTTTATAAGGTCATGCCTTTCGGATTGAAAAACGCTGGGGCTACGTACCAGAGAACAGTGAACAAGATATTCGCCCACCAGATTGGGCGAAACATGGAAGTTTACGTAGAGGACATGATTGTAAAAAGCCAAGAGGCTAGAGCTCACCTTGCCGATCTGGCCGAGACATTCGCCACGCTGCGCAAGTTCGGCATGCGACTCAACCCCGCGAAGTGCGCCTTCGGTGTCACCTCAGGAAAGTTCCTCGGGTTTATCATACACGAAAGAGGAATCAACGCCAACCCAGAGAAGGTCCAGGCAGTCATCAATATGCAGTTACCTCGGACAATCAAGGACCTACAACGCCTTAACGAGAAACTTGTCACCATGTCTCGTTTCCTTGCCCGATCGGGTGATCGCTGCCTCCCCTTCTTCAGGGTGCTAAAGAACCCGAAGAATTTTCAATGGACGGCCGAATGCGAGGAAGCTTTCAAACAAATGAAGCAGCACTTGGCCAGCCTCCCCCAACTTGCCTCAGTCTCTCCTGGGGAGAAGCTAGGCCTCTACCTGGCTGCCTCCCAGTACGCAATCAGTTCCGTTCTAGTCAAAGAAAACTCCGGCGAACAGCTTCCGGTCTATTACGTCAGCCACGTCCTGAACGGGCCCGAGGAACGATACCCACCGATTGAGAAACTGGCACTCGCGCTCGTACTGTCAGCCCGAAAGCTACACCCCTACTTCCAGGCTCACCCGGTAGAGGTCATCACCGACCAATCTCTTCGGTAGATCTTGTCTAAATTTGATGTTGCAGGGCGTCTTCTCAAATGGGCGGTGGAGCTCGGCGAGCATGACATACGATACGTGCCCAGGACCGCTATCAAAGCCCAGTCCGTGGCCGACTTCATCGCAGAATTAACCCAGATCAAGGACATGGATCTCAAGCAACCTCCCGGAGCCTGGGTCTTGCACGTGGACGGATCAGCCAACTCAAGGGGCGCCGGCGCAGGGCTAGTGCTGCTAGCTCCCGACGGGCGATCGTTCGAGTGTTCCCTCCGCTTCGGGTTCCAAGCCACTAACAATGAGGCGGAATATGAGGTGCTCCTTGCAGGACTCAGGTTGGCCCTCGAAATGCAGGTGGTCGCCATTCACATCCTCACCGACTCGCAGCTGGTAGCCGAGCAACTTAGCGGGGGATACGAGGCTCAGGACCCGATCATGGTGAAATACCTGGCATAGGTAAAAAACCTGACCGCCAAGTTCCCTCATTTTACATTATCTAATATCCCGAGGGGAGAGAACGAGTGAGCCGACGCGCTGGCTAAGCTGGCGTCAAAGCCAGCCCCCGAAGCCCGGCTCGAGGTCGAGGAGCTCCCTGCCCGTGCCATCGAAATCGTAGCTGCGGCCTCGGGCAACGCGCCGATTATATGGGTGCAAGAGTTGTTACGCTTTAAGCGGGACGGGACCCTTCCCCCCGACGAGGCTGCGGCTCGGCTCCTGCGTCGTACGCAGGCGTGGTACTCCGAGGTGAGTGGACGGCTCTATAAGCAGTCCTTCACATACCCCCTCCTGCGGTGCTTGGAGCCCGACGAAGCTTAGACGGTTTTGGCTGAGGTCCACGAGGGAGTCGGCGGGGAACACATCGGTGGGCGAACCCTGGCACACAAAATACTTCGCCAAGGTTACTACTGGTCGACCATGTGCCGGGACGCGAAGGCTTATGTACAGTGGTGTAGTTCGTGCCAAGAACACGCCAGCACGCCCCGACAGCCCGCGGTCCCGCTCACCCCCATCGACTGCGCATGGCCGTTCGCGCAGTGGGGTTTGGACCTGCTCGGACCTTTCCCGCCAGCCTCAGGACATCGGAAGTACATCGTCGTGGGAGTGGATTATTTCACAAAGTGGGTCGAGGCCGAACCACTAGCGACGATCACGGAGCGACAAATGGAAAAATTTGTGTGGAGGAACCTGGTGACTCGGTTCGGTTTGCCCAAAACCATCATTACAGATAACGGGCCTCAGTTCGCTGGTAGAAGGTTCCGGGAGTTCTGTGCCAGCCACGGCATCCAGCTAAGGTTCAGCTCAATGGCTTACCCTCAGACGAACGGACTAGCGGAGGTAACCAATCGATCCATTATAGACGGGCTCAAAAGAAGAGTGTCCGTAGCCCGATCGGCCTGGACGGACGAACTCCCAAGCGTCTTATGGTCATTACGCACCACTCCCAAGACCGTGACTGGAGAGTCCCCCTACAGCCTCGCGTTCGGAACCGAAGCTGTCCTACCGCTCGAAGTAGCCATTGCCACCCTTCGGACAAGAAACTACGACGAGAAAGTCACGAACAAAGGGCTTCGAGCCGGCCTCGACATGCTCGAGGAGCGGCGTGCTGACGCACACTTAAAGGCCCTCTCTTATAAAAGAGCTGTCGCGAGGATCTACAACCGAAAGGTACGACCCCGACCAATTAAGTTAAGCGACCTAGTCCTACGCAAGACTGAGGTCAGCGACCCGACCCGAGCGAGGGGGAAGCTGGCCCCCAAATGGGAGGGACCTTACCGGGTCGTCAAGGTAACCCAATCGGGTACATACCGGCTCGCAACAATGGACAGTTCTCCCTTGCCGAGAACATGGAACGTCCAGAACCTTAGGAAGTTTTTCGTTTAAATAAAGAAATTTTTCGCCTAAGGGAAGAGGAAGTTTTTTCATCTAAGGAAGAAGTTTCTTCGCCCAAGGGAAGGGGAAGTCTTTCACCTAAAGGAAGAAGAAGAAGACGAGCAACACACGAGAAGAAAAATTTGCTTTTTATTTCAAAACTGGGAATTACAGGACTCGATTGTAATAGGACTCGAGGATTACAAAAAGAGATTACAGGACTCGACCCCGACTCAGCCGAGCCGACCACCAAAAATATTACAAAATTCTACCCTAACCGTCGGAGCCCCCGATGCTATCGTCGAAGGGAACCTCATCCGGCATATCTACGTCTAAATCCTCGGGATACGAGGCAAAAGGATCCACCTCGACTTCCAGCCCAGGGTGGCGCGTCTTGAACCGGCCCAAGGCAATCTGGTACCCGTACTCATAGGTGACCTGCCCTGACCGGACCAGCCAGAGCTGGAAGCCCGAGGATTGCTTGTAGTCCTCAATTATTTCCTTATCTTTTTTTGGCCGCTGATCCCGCTCGGCAACCAGAGCTTATGAGGCCCCCTTCGCCTCAGCTAGGGCCCCTTCCAAATTCTGAGTCAGGGTGACCGCCTCGCTCTGAGCCAGGTGAGCCTCGGTCTGTGTCACCCTTAGGAGCACTTGGAGACCCTCCTTCTCCTCCTCAGCTGCCTTCGGCTCAGACTTCAGGCGAAGGACCTTAGCCTCCAGCGCTGACATACGCTGGTCGGTCGCCCTCGCCTCGGACTTGAGGCACGTCACCTCCGCCTCGAGCTCCGAGGATCACTGCTCGGCCGCCGCAACTGCCTCCGGAGCTGCCCCCGCACGGACCTCCTCGAGCTGCTTGCGTAGCTCGGCATTCCGGTTGCACAGGATGCCAAGGGCCCGACCCGCGTCGCACGCGCAGTCTGCCAACGCCATCGTGTAGTGTTGGCCCTATAGAGGAAAAGTCAGAACCATTCTCGGACAAACAGGAGGTCGGGGTCCAATAGCAAGACGCTTACCCACAGCAATGACTTCGCGGATTTGCCCAGCAAGACATCCGAGGGCATGGTATACAGTTCATGAGCCAAATCCGGATGAAGCCCTCCTCGGATGAATGCGGCTGCAGTTTCCCCGTCAGACCATACCCGGGTCCCGCGGGTCAGCCCCCCCCAGCGGGCCGCCAACCGGTCGGAGGGTTGGCCCTCCGAAAGCTTGCCCATCAAGCGCGCCTGGTAGGGTTCGTTCGGTGCCCCCGCGGGCAGACGACACAAGTCCCGAATCGAGGGCTCCCTAAGCGCTTTTCTTGCCCCCTCGTTGCTTGGTCCGGCCTCCCCCCGGCCATGTCCCCGTCGCCGGTCGTGTGAGCCCGGCTCCGCCGCCACTTCGCAGGCCCGAGCCCTCGGTGGAGTCGGTTTCTTCGAGGCAGCAACATTGGCCTTCTTCCGAGGACGCCCGGCCTCGAGCTCCACCGGCGCCTCCCTCGTACCGATGCCTGGCTCGGCCGGACGACGCAGGGATGTGGTTGATGAAGAGCGCCCTCCGCGCATAGCAGTGAGGTTCACCATTTCTGCACGAAAACACCTAGCTCGGTCAGAACACCAAAAAACATGAAGACCAGCCACTACCTTCTTTAAGGAATACCTCGAGGCACCAGGCTCAGACCCGCCTCGACTAGCCACGCCTCGGTCATCTTCTGGATGACTCGGGAGGCCGGGAGGGTCTCCTTCAGTCTTCGAAGGGCCTGGCGCTCCTCCTCATCCAGAACCGGGGCGGTGTTGTCAACGGTGCGCGCCGCCCACCGGAGCCCAAAATTCCAACCTTCCGGATGGCATACGTAGAAGAAACGCTCCTTCCACCCCTTGTTGCTGGAAGGAGCCCCGCTGACCCGGAAGCCCGGTCGGGTGAACAGGTAATAATCCCCTGACCCCTTGGATAGACGGAAGTAGGAGAGGAAAAGAGACCGGCTCGGAGGAATCCTAGCGTAGTAGCATTCCCTTAGGAACGCCACCAGATAGCGCCAGGAATTTGGCGCCATCTAAGAAGGGGAGATGCGCCACCACGAGACACAGGAGCTTATGATTGGATGGAGAGGGAGGCGCAACCCGGCCTCGAAGGCATCCAGGGTTAGGGCGAAGCCCCTAGGTATAGGATCATACACCCGCTGCCCCGGCTCAAGGGCAATGAGCGTGAACTCCGCCAGGATACCATAACGATCCCGGAGGGAGCCGAGCGACGACTCACTCACAATTGAGTCGAGGTCGTGCGGCCACATTAGCGATTCAAGGGCTTTGACAGCCCTTTCCTCGGACGATGAGCGAGGACTCGCCGGCAATGCCCCCTCTCCGACGATACCGGAAGCGGGAAGCGAGGAAGAAAAGGGCAGAGAAGGAGAAGCCATTCTTACCAAGTCTTGGAAAGGAAGGTAGGGCAGCCGATGGGTACGAAACACGGTCGCCCGAAGAGAGGGTTGAGCAAATGCAGGTATCAGGACGTGCAGGAAGCCGACGGTGTGCTATTTATAGGCCACATCCCGCCAAAACAGCAACCCTTCCTCTCCGGAAGTGCGCTGCGAAGACCCAAACGTCACTTCACCATAAATATAGCCTGACATGGCGGCCAACTGCAGTGCGGTGCGAAGTACGGAGGCGCTAATCATATCAGCCTCGAAAGCCGGCGACTCCCGAAAGAGACGACCCCTTGAGCTTCCCCAGGAAGAAAGCAACCTGGCCGCCCGCTCCCGTGCACAGTTGAGCGATCGGTCACTGACCAAAACAAAGTTGTTCCTCGGCCTCATGATGCCTGAGACCACACCTGCGCGGCCAGCCCGCCTGCGTCGTGCTCCTCGGCTGCATGTTGCTCGAGACCACCTCCTTGGCGTGGTCTGCTTGCCCGAGACGTGCCCCTCGGCCTCATGTTGCCCAAGACCACCTCCTCGGCAGGACCTGCCCGCCCGAGACGTGCTCCTCGGCCTCATATTGCCCGAGACCACACCTGCGCGGCCAGCCCGCCTGCGTCGTGCTCCTCGGCTGCATGTTGCCCGAGACTACCTCCTCGGCGCGGCCTGCCCACCCGAGACGTGCTCTTCAGCCTCATGTTGCCTGAGACCACCTCCTCGGCTCCATGCCCCCGAGTCCACACCTGCGCGGCCAACCCGCCTGCGTCGTGCTCCTCGGCTCCATGCCCCCGAGTACACACCTGCGCAGCTAGCCCGCCTGCGTCATGCTCCTCGGCTCTATGCCCCCGAGACCACACCTGCGCGGCCTGCCCACCTGCGTCGTGCTCCTCGGCTCTATACCCCCCGAGACCACACCTGCACGGCCAGCCCACCTACGTCATGCTCCTCGGCTCCATGCCCCCGAGACCACACCTGCGCGACACATCCCGCGCGCCTGAGGCGTGCTTCTCGGTCGAAGACCACCTCCTCGGCGCGGCTTGCCGCCCGAGACGTTCTTGACCTCATATCGCTTGAGATTACCACGATACCGGAGGCTGAAGACATGCCTCGGACTCCCCCCTTTTTACAACAACCGACGCATAGCTCCTTTCGGGGGGGGGGGAATATGATGGTGGTAATAATGGCGACATGACGCGCCACAACGTCAGCCACGCCTGGACAACACTTTGCCCGAGGAGGAGGGCAATAATGCCGACTCGATATGCGTCGACGTCACCCGCTCTCAGATAACGACTTCATCGTTGCCTGAGCCCGCGCGCTTGACCGAGGCAGAGGAGGACGACGACCGAGGCTCGCCCATACCCTGCGGCAGTTCGGTTCTCCACGCAACGCCAACGGCAATGTCAGACACCATTAGAGGTACGGTCCTGCCCCTACAGGCAGGCACATCAGGTAACACTAAACTTACCTATAAATACCCCCAAAGTTCTAAATGAAAGAGAGAGCACTTCAGGATACCAAAATCCCCTCCACACCCATTGACTTGATCGTCGGAGGGGTCGGGCCGAGCTTCCGACCCGACCTTTGTGCAGGTGCGAAGCCGAAGGTCCCCACTGGACGCGCAGGCGAGGAGTTCTTGCCTAGAGGAAACGACAACCTCGTCCCGACCGACCGTCGTGATCGGCCACTGAGGGACCTCGAGGGACGCTGCGCGAGATCTCCATCATTCGGAACCCTGACCAAGCCGCGTCGGCCCCGAGGCCACGGCATAAAGTTGTTTACACCAACATTTTTCATGCAATGAGTTGAAGTTATATCACAAACACAAGAATAGTTTTACTTCTCCTTTTGTTGATGACAAAGGGGGAGAAGTATGTTGATGACACGACATGTTATGCATAAGTTTATGATGACATGTTGCTTGGATTTTTGAATCCAAGAGTTTCTATCAATATGGCATATTGATAGGGGGAGTTTGTTTAAACTCCGGGAGTTAAGGTTAACTCCGTCATCAAGTGGTTGTCATCATAAAAAAGGGGGAGATTATTGAATCTCAAATTTTGATTATGAAACCACTTGATATATGTTTATGATTTAATCTGCGTTTTGAGTGACGCAAGATGCTTCAATCAGGATGAGACAATTAAAGCAAAAAAAATCATGTTGTGTCGGAGGAACATGTCAGAAGATTGGACGTCGAGCCGGTGGATCGGTCGACGTATCGACAGAAGGCTTCGGGCCGTGGACTCGGGCATCGGGCCAAGAAGAGCTGGTATTGTGCTAAGGATATCGGAGTTGCGGAGTCAACTGGCCGATTGGGCAATAGGCCGTAGGAGAGGACGATGCGCCGAAGAATCGGACGAAGCGTCGAGGGACCAATGACATACCGGACAACTTGGTTAATTGCTTAGGATTAATTGTCTCGATCAAAGTTTTATTTTACATATGCAGGATTAACTATGATGGAAGTAAGACATGCAACAGAAGTTACGCCAGAGTCAAGACTATGATCACGTTGGGGGTTCGAGAGTTCGACGGAAGTCCGGACGGTCGTCGGAGGTTCTACGGGAATAAATCCGAGAAGTCCAAGAGCTTGCCAAAGAAGCTCATCGGAACTCGCCAAGTGAATCATCGCAAGTCCAGGAGTTTGTTAGAAGTCCACCAGAGCATCATCAAAGGTTTGTCAGATGTTCGATGGAAGCTCGCCGGAAGAAGCGATTGATGCACCGAAGCAAGTTGCAGTAAATGTCTTAAGAAATATCGTAGTTAGCATGTAGATTAAGTTAGGAATGGGAGGTGATCCCATTAACTTAATCTGGGGGCAATTGGGCTCTTGATAGACCCAAATTGGGCCAAATGGATCAACCCATTTGGACCAGAATTCCTGCTAGGTGGTGGCACCGCTAGGGTCGGCAGTGGCACCGCCCAGGAGATGGTCTCCCAGGAAAGCTGGGTGGTGCAACCGCCCAAGTCAGGCGGTGGCACCGCTTGGGCTCAATCTCCGAGCAAGACTGGGCGGTGCAACCGCCCCAGTCAAGCGGTGGCACCGCCTGGGCTCAGTCTCCGAGCGAGACTGAGTAGTGCAAACACCCCTATTAAGCAGTGGCACCGCCAGAGCTCGGTCTCCGAGCTCTGTCAGGCGGTTGTACCGCCCCAGTCAGGTGGTAGTATTGCCAGGACCCCGGAAATCTAGGAAAAGACACTTTTGAGCTACAAATTCAAACCAGTTTTGGGCCTATATAAACCCCACCCTTTCCTGCATGAAAGGGCAACTAAAAACACCGAAAATCCAATCTTACTCTGTGATTTTTAGAGCTCAAAAATGTTATAAAGGCTAGAAGTTCTCCTCCCTCTTTTCTTCCAAGTTTTGATCCTTCAAGAGAGAAGAGAAAAGTTTGTAAGGGTTGTCTCCTAAGCCCGTCAAAAGGAGTGAAACTGTAAAAGGGTGGTTGGCCTTCGCCTATTGAAGGAAGGCCTCTAGTGGACGTCAGTGACCTCATCGGAGGAGGAAGCCAAAAGTGGATGTAGGTCAAGATTGACCGAACCACTGTAAATCTCAGTTTGCATTTACTTTCTGTTATCTATCTTAACTGCAAACTGCCTCCATAGCTTTACTTTAACTGCACTTCACCTAATCTAAGTTAAAGAAACTTCCGAATCGGCTTTCATACCGAAATCGCTTTTATCGTACGAATATCGTATTTCGGTTTGCAATTACATTCTGTTCTCTATCTTAACTGCAAACTTCCTCTATATCTTTACTTTAACTACATCTCACTTGATCACAAGTTAAAGTGATTTCCGAATTGGCTTTCTTACCGAAATCGTTTTTATCGTACGAACGTCGTTTTAAATCGTCGAAAGTTTTCTGTTGCACTAATTCACTCCCCCTCTTAGTGCTCTTGATCCTAACAATAGTACCACCCAAATTGAGTGGTGATACCACTAGTTCTTTATGCTATAGGTGACGGTACCACCCAACACTAGCGGTAGTACCGCCAGGACCTCAAATCGTGAAGTCTAGGAGCTTGCCGGGAGTCCGCAGAATGGTTTCCGAGAGTTCATCGGAAGACCGCCGGAAGTTTGCCGGAAGCTCGCCAGAAGAAGTCTTGACTTGCGGACTTTGTAATAGCTTAGAAAATGTCTTTAAAATCATAGTTAGCACGTTAATTAGGGTTAGGATTAGGTGTTAATCCTATAACCCAAGTAGGGGCCAATTAGGCCCAAGTTCGGACTAGTTTGGGCCAAGTTTGGAGCCAAACCAAGTGAGCTGAAATAGTGAAAGAGGTGGCACCGCCAGGGTCAGAGGTGGCACCGCCCAAGAGAGGTTCTCCCAACAAAGCTGGGAGGTACAACCGCCCCAGCCAAGAGGTGCAACCGCCCAGGGCTCAGTCTCCGAGCGAGACTGGGCGGTGCAACCTTCTCTGTCAGGAGGTAGCACCGCCAGAGCTCAAGTTTCGAGCTCTGCCAGGCGATGCAACCTCCCCAGTCAGGCGGTGCAACCGCCTGAGCTCGGTCTTCGAGCTCTGGCAGAGAGGTGCAACCGCCCCTGACAGAGGTGGCACCGCCCAGAGGCTCAGTCTTCGAGCTCTGCTAGGCGGTGCAACCTCTCCAGTCAGGAAGTGCAACCGCCTGATCCCGGAATTCCGGGATTTGATCGTTTTGAGCTCCAAATTTGAACTGGGTTGGGGCCTATAAATACCCCACCCATTCAGCACTGAAGAGATATAGACCTACACCGAATTCTTGATCTTTTCTGTGATTCTAAGAGCTCAAATTTGTGTAAAGTCCAAAAGTTCTCCTCTTTCTGTTCTTCAAGTCTTGAGTTGTAAAGAGAGGAGAGAAAGGTTCTGTAAGGGTTGTCTCCTGAGCCCGTCAAAAGGAGTGAAACTGTAAAAGGGCAGTTGGCCTTCGCCTATTGAAGGAAGGCCTCTAGTTGACGTCGGTGACCTCGTCGGTGGAGGAAGCCAAAAGTGGAGTAGGTCAAGACTGACCGAACCACTCTAAATCTCTGGTTTGCTTTTATTTTGAGCACTTTATCATTACTGCAAACCCCCTACATAGCTACTGCTCTCTGCGCTTTTACAAACAAGTTTCTAAGTTCTGATCTTTCCGAATCTGCATTCAGACGTAAATCGGTGTTTTCGTACGATCCTTACATTGCAGTTTACATTTACGTTTTGATTCTATTTATAACTGCAAACTGTCTTCTACGCTTTTACGAACGAGTTTCTTTGCAGTTTACGTTTATGTTTTGATTCCATTTATAACTGCAAATTGCCTTCTGCGCTTAGACGCAATCTGCGTTTAGACGCAAACTGCGCTTAGACGCAAACTGCGCTTAGACGCAATATGAGTTTAGACGTAAACTGCGCTTAGACGCAAACTGTGTTTAGACGCAAACTGCGCTTAGACGCAATCTGCGCTTAGATGCAAACTGCGCTTAGATGCAAACTGCGCTTAGACGCAATCTAAGCTTAGACGCAAACTGCGCTTAGATACAAACTGCGCTTAGACGCAATCTGCATTTAGACGCAAACTGCATTTAGACGCAAACTGTGTAAATTGCGCTTAGACACAAACTGTGTTTCGACATAAACTGCACTTAATCATAAGTAATCTTAGAATTGGCTTTTGCATCAAAATAGTTTTTATCGAACGAACGCAGCTTTCGTTTTTAATCGCTGAAAGATTTCCGCTGCACTAATTCACCCCCCCCCCCCCCCTCTTAGTGCTCTCGATCCTAACAATTGGTATCAGAGCGGGGTATTTCTCATTTCGGATTTACACCCGAAAGAAATGGCTCTTCAAGAGGGCTTTTCGGTCTTTCATCCACCGTTCTTTAACGGATTGGACTACACTTATTGGAAAACTCGAATGAGAGTTTTCTTGATTTCTCTAAATCTGGATTTATGGAATATCGTTGAAAACGGTTTTTAACTTCCCTCTAAACCGATGAACGAATGGTCGGATTTAGAGAAGAAGTATTTTTCTTTAAACGCAAAGGCTATGAATGCCTTATTTTGCGCTTTGGACAAAAATGAGTTCAATCGGGTTTCTTTGTGCGAAACGGCTTTCGATATTTGGCGCACTCTTGAAATCACGCACGAGGGAACTAGTAGAGTCAAAGACTCGAAAGTTAATATTTTACTGCATGATTTCAAGCTTTTTCATATGAAACCAAGCGAAACCGTTGTTGACATGTACACCCGTTTTACGGATGTCGTCAATGGTTTAAAATCACTTGGTAAAAGCTTTTCGGATTTTGAACTCGTTAACAAAGTTTTGTGCTCACTTTCTAAAACTTGGGATTCAAAAGTAACTGCTATTCAAGAATCGAAAAACTTGAACCAATTTCCACTTGAAGAACTAATTGGTTCATTGATCACATATGAAATGACGTGCAATGCACGTGAAGAACTTGAGAACTACCTTCCAAAGAACAGGAAGGATTTGGGACATAGAACATTTGAAGACCACTCGAGCATAAGCTCAAGTGATGGTGAACTTAAAATGAAACAAAAATTAAAAAGTAAAAAGATCGGAACTACTTGCTTTGAACGCAAGAAGAAGAACAAAAACTGGGATGAATCGAGCTCCTCCGAAGACGAGGAGAAAATCAACAAAGGCGAGGTGGCAAACTACGCCTTTACGCCTTTCGACGCTGAGGTAATCAAAATGCCTTTAATTTACTTTGAAATTACATGATGCTTTTCATAAAGCATTTCTCCTTTTTTAATTTTCTTGAAAATTGCATATTTAATAATTTTATAATGAAAATACAAACAATTAGGAATCATGCTTATCATTCTAGTAATTTTGAAAATAATCATGAAAATTGCATGTTTATGATAAAAAAAAAATAATTTTGATTAAAAATACCTTGTGAAATCATGCTATATGTGGTTGAAAAGTAATAATGTGTATCATGTTGATTTCCATTGTTATTTCTCGATTTTGAGTATATGAAATCATGTTTAATTTGAAGTTATGATTAATGAGTATATATTTTTGAAATTATGTATGATGATTCTTGATTATCAATTTTCATGATAATAACAGTGGCTTTAAAAAATTGATGCATGTTTTCATAAATGAAAAGGCATGCTAACATGAAATCGACCACTTAAAATGAAACACTTAAAAAGGGAAAAATATATTATCAATGAAATCATGAATCTATTTATGTTATAAATTTTGTGAGCCATAAAAATGATTTTGATGATTTAAATTTGAAATGAGTTTTATCAAAATCATGATCTTGATTTATCAAATTGAATGAATCAAAAATGAATGATGATTTTTCTCTTGAATGATTGTGACTTGTATTTCTTGTATTCATGATATGATTTTTATGCAATTCTTTATACTCATGAAATATTTATCTCATCACCCAATTATTTCTTTTCAATATTCCTCAAGTGATGATATGAATGCATGAGATATTCATGAATTTATATTGATGTATGCAAATGAGAAGTTTCGATCATGCATGGTAGGATGCAATGTGACAAATTAATACCATGATAATTTGAAATATTTATGATTTGGAATGATGCATATGCTTTTTATTATGATAATGTATGATGTATCATGAATGCTTAAAAAATTAAATAAATAAATGTTTATATCATGTTAGATGGTTTTACATATTATGCATGATAAGCTATAGTGATGAGTGAAACAATGATTGAAATAATATGAATGATGAGTTGGAATCATGCATATAATAATGAGTTTATATGTTTTGAAAATGTGCATGTTTTAATTTGAAAATATAATGATGCACAAATGAGATTGATACTAACCTTTGTCATGATTTAAAAAATGATGTAAAGGGTTTTTCCCTTCTTTTTGACAATGACAAAAGGGGAGATAGCTAGCTTGCACAATTCAAGAAGAAAGCAAAAATTGCACTTCTCAAAAGAGAAGAAATTGCTATCTTGAATATCACCAAGAAGTGCTATCTTGCAAATCTCAAGACACACAAATGCAATCATGCAAAATTTATAATTTTGCACATTATTAAAATTTATGATGCTTTGGTGATTATGCATGTTCTAAAATGTTAAAAAATTCACTAGCTTGCATGATGTAGAACTTAGCTATATTGAACATCACCAAGGAATGCTATCTTGTCTATCTCAAGAAGCAAAAAGTTAACTTGCACATCTAGCAAAACTTATATTTCAAGAAGCAAGAGTTGCTTTCTTGAACATCTCAAAATTGCTAGCTTGCGGGCCTTAAAATTGAGAAATTTTTTGCTAGCTTGTATATGGTAAACTTGCTATCATACTACCATGATGATGAGCATACCTTATCTTCATGATTATATTTAAAAAAACTATGGCAAAAATATGTCCGAATGATTAAACGTGTTAAAATTATTTTTCGGGCTTTTTTGATTGAATGATCAAATCACCTGATTGCCATAATGATTTTACACAATTACTTGCCATGATTACATGTTGGAAATTATGTGCTTGAATACAAAAATTTCCATGATAATAAGCATGTTTTACCTTCATGATTGTAATTGAATATCTCTAGTAAAACACTGTCCGAATGTATGAAAGTGTCAAATTTCATTTTCAGATTTTCTTGATTCTAACAATTGGATTTTCTTGATACATTATCCTCTTCCGAACTTAACAAGCTTATGTCATATCTAGTTTAATTCACATCATTGATTTTTGACATATGGAATCATCTAGCAAATGCACTTATCATATGAAAAATATTTTTCGAGAAACATATTTGATGATTCCCTCTTATAAAAGGAAGATATTTTTACATACAAGGATTTGACTCACTTACATATCTTAATCCTTGCAAAAATGAAGTGTGCTTTAATATCTTATCAATTTGAACTTCATATATGGCTTTCCTCCTTCATGTAAAAAGATAACAAATAAAAAGGTAGAAGCAATAAAAGCTATCTCCATGTCATGTTTTCCTCGAGATGTTTGCATAATTGGTATTCTATCACTCACTGTTAGAAAATGACATGAACCAACTTATGACATCGCACTTATATTTAAAATTTGCTTATATCGGTCTCCTTGTTGTTGATGACAAAGGGGGAGAAATATATAAATTGATACTATGAGTGCCATATTTGAAGAATATGAATAGATGTTATGAATGTCATATTATGATGAGTTATCAAAAGCAGCATTCATATGAATAGGTGCTATGAATGTCATATCATGTTAAGATATCAAGAACTTGAATCGCAATTTTACATATTGATATCTTACCATTTGATGATAGCAAACTTGCATGATGATAACAATAGATATTATGTTTTTCATGCAATGAGTTAAACTTATATCACAAACACTTGATTGTGGTACTTCTCCTTTTTGTTGATGACAAAGGGGGAGAAGTATGTTGATGACATGACATGTTATGCATAAGTTTATGCATAAGTTCATGATGACGTGTTGCAAGTATTCATGATGAATATTGCAATGACTTGAATTCAGTTTGAATTCAAGGTTCTATCAATATGGCATATTGATAGGGGGAGTTTGTTTAAACTCCGGGAGTTAAGGTTAACTCCGTCATCAAGTAGTTGTCATCATCAAAAAGGGGGAGATTGTTGAATCTCGTATTTTGATGATGAAACTACTTGATATATGTTTATGATTTAATCTGTGTTTTGAGTGACGCAGGATGCTTTGATCAGGATGAGACAATTAAAGCAGGAAAATCATGTTGTGCTGGAGGAACATGTCAGAAGATTGGACGTCGGGCCGGTGGATCGGTCGACGTATCGACAGAAGGCTTCGGGCAGTGGACTCGGGCATCGGGCCAAGAAGAGCGGTTATTGTGCCAAGGATATCAGAGTTGTGGAGTCAATTGGCCGATTGGGCAATAGGCCGCAGGAGAGGACGATGCGCCGAAGAATCAGACGAAGCGTCGAGGGACCAATGACATGCCGGACAACTTGGTTAATTGCTTAGGATTAATTGTCTCGATCGAAGTTTTGCTTTAATTGTGCAGGATTAACTATGATAACGATGAAGACATAAAGCGAAACAAAGTGTCGGAGTTAAGCGCGAAGGATTTGTTGCAAGTTCGAGAATTCGACGGAAGTCCGAAGGTTCATCGGGAATGCTACCGGAACTAGCCGAGAATGAGTTGGGAGCTTGCCGAAGGATTTTCGGAAGCTCGCCGGAAGGTTCGTTGGAAGTTCGCGGAGCACACCGAGAAAGATCGGAGCTTGCCGAAGAAGCTCGTTGGAACTCGCTAAGATCAAATCGTGAAGTCTAGGAGCTTGCTGGGAGTCTGTAGAATGGTTTCCGAGAGTTCATCGGAAGACCGCCGGAAGTTTGCCGGAAGTTTGCCGGAAGCTCGCCAGAAGAAGTCTTGACTTGCGGACTTTGTAATAGCTTAGAAAATGTCTTTAAAATCATAGTTAGCATGTTAATTAGGGTTAGGATTAGGTGTTAATCCTATAACCCAAGTAGGGGCCAATTAGGCCCAAGTTCGGACTAGTTTGGGCCAAGTTTGAAGCCAAACCAAGTGAGCTGAAATAGTGAAAGAGGTGGCACCGCCCAGGAGAGGTTCTCCCAACAAAGCTGGGAGGTGCAACCGCCCAGGGCTCAGTCTCCGAGCGAGACTGGGCGGTGCAACCTCCTCTGTCAGGAGGTAGCACCGCCAGAGCTCAAGTTTCGAGCTCTGCCAGGCGGTGCAACCTCCCCAGTCAGGCGGTGCAACCGCCTGAGCTCGGTCTTCGAGCTCTGGCAGAGAGGTGCAACCGCCCCTGACAGAGGTGGCACCGCCCAGAGGCTCAGTCTTCGAGCTCTGCCAGGCGGTGCAACCTCTCCAGTCAGGAGGTGCAACCGCCTGATCCCGGAATTCCGGGATTTGATCATTTTGAGCTCCAAATTTGAACTGGGTTGGGGCCTATAAATACCCCACCCATTTAGCACTGAAGAGATATAGACCTACATCGAATTCTTGATCTTTTCTGTGATTCTAAGAGCTCAAATTTGTGTAAAGTCCAAAAGTTCTCCTCTTTCTGTTCTTCAAGTCTTGAGTTGTAAAGAGAGGAGAGAAAGGTTCTGTAAGGGTTGTCTCCTGAGCCCGTCAAAATGAGTGAAACTGTAAAAGGGCAGTTGGCCTTCGCCTATTGAAGGAAGGCCTCTAGTTGACGTCGGTGACCTTGTCGGTGGAGGAAGCCAAAAGTGGAGTAGGTCAAGACTGACCGAACCACTCTAAATCTCTGGTTTGCTTTTATTTTGAGCACTTTATCATTACTGCAAACCTCCTACATAGCTACTGCTCTCTGCGCTTTTACGAACAAGTTTCTAAGTTCTGATCTTTCCGAATCTGCATTCAGACGTAAATCGGTGTTTTCGTACGATCCTTACATTGTAGTTTACATTTACGTTTTGATTCTATTTATAACTGCAAACTGTCTTCTGCGCTTTTACGAACGAGTTTCTTTGCAGTTTACGTTTACGTTTTGATTCCATTTATAACTACAAACTGCCTTCTGCACTTAGACGCAATCTGCGTTTAGACGCAAACTGCGCTTAGACACAAACTGCGCTTAGACACAATATGAGTTTAGACGTAAACTGCGCTTAGACGCAAACTGTGTTTAGACGCAAACTGCGCTTAGACGCAATCTGCGCTTAGACGCAAACTGCGCTTAGATGCAAACTGCGCTTAGACATAATCTAAGCTTAGACGCAAACTGCGCTTAGATGCAAACTGCGCTTAGATGCAAACTGCGCTTAGACGCAATCTGCATTTAGACGCAAACTGCATTTAGACGCAAACTGCGTAAATTACGCTTAGACGCAAACTGTGTTTCGATGTAAACTGCACTTAATCATAAGTAATCTTAGAATTGGCTTTTGCATCAAAATAGTTTTTATCGAATGAACGCAGCTTTCGTTTTTAATCGCTAAAAGATTTCCGCTGCACTAATTCACCCCCCCCCCCCCCCCCCCCCCCTCTTAGTGCTCTCGATCCTAACACCTGCGACATGGCCCTCCTTCTAGCACCAAAAATATTGGTGAACAAATGTACCATGGCTGGTAAGTTAGCACGGCTCGGTCCACGGGTCGATGTTGGAAGTCTTCTGTCGGCTGAGTTGGACGCCGAGGTAGACCGGACCCTCGTGATGGGGTGTTGATCAATGTTTCTAAGTCCGAGCGTCGTTTGCGCTGAGCACCGTCTCTCCTTTCCCGGGCTGGTTGGCAGCCCGCCTTCGTTCACTGGATGACAATTCCTAGGTCGAGACGCTCGTGGCTCAGGGGTGGCCGCTTACCTATAAAAATGGCCCTCGTCGGGTGATTTACAACTTTGGCCCATCCGACGAGCAAGTCAGTAGTTGTGTTGAATTGTTTTTTGCCTCCCTTCCTTGGCAGGATGCCGGCCAAGGGATTTTATACTATTGTACGAGGGTCGGTCGCACACGGGTTCGGCATGACGGCTGATTCTCGGGGGATGAGATGGTACCGTGCGGCTGTTGTCCCGGGACACGCGGGACGACGTCAGACGGCACCGCCCCGAGCTTCCGGGATGGGACATGCCAAACAGTGTCTCGGTATGGATTCCGACTTAACATGTGGGGGTGCTCCCCTTGCTGACCCGACTGTAATGCAGCGTGGCATTGGTTGTGACCTGTCTTGAACCCAAAATTTACCTTATCAACGATAAAAACAACGTCTTATGAAGACCATGATACAATCGAGAAGGCGTATTGGACGCTCTCTTCCCTTTGCCCTTTCGAAGGATATCCATAACTAAGTCATCGTCTAATAAATATCCACTTTGTTTCTTTCTTTTTTTTTTTTTTTTTGTCTTCCACCGTCTTCCAATTTCTCTCTCCAATAGAACACAGAAATAAGTCTACTGTTTATTGGCGGCAGGACAGATTCTTCATTAAGAATTTGTTTTAGGTGGTATTTCTTTGTTCCTTGGTATGTATTGACTTCTAAGGGTAAAGTTAGTAGTTCTCAAGATCGGTAGAGAAGGGGTTGAAGGAACAAACATGGGCTGATGCCGATGGCGATGCCGTGGGAGCTTGCCGTGTACATAATGTACATGGTGTGGGATGCGCTCGATGGATGGATCTTGTCGTGTGTGTTGGTAGCCGATGAGATCGCCCGCTCCCTCGGGACCAGCAACGTCGGCGTACTATGAAGCCTCTGTACACTTCTCCTCTGCCGTCGCCGTCCGAGCTTCCTGTTCTTCTAGTCCTTTACCTCTGTTAGTCTTAAGGTGTTCAAAGGTACATACCTCTTTAAATGTTTGTTCTTCTTGTAACCAAGAGATGTTCGTCCATGTTCAACTGTAGAAAAAGCATCATATCATGTTCATCCACAAACAGGATCGAAGATTTTAGCGGAGATCATTACTCCAGAAATGTTTAGCAATTCAGCAAAATTGTCTGTTAATTTGGTCTACACGGTGAGTTCAGAGGACATGTTTTGCTGCAGGAATGTGTGATGGAACAATTTCACATTTCCCTGGCTTGAAATCTGCTTCCATTCAGTTTAGGCATGGCTTGATTGTTTTTATAGATCAGAGAAAATATTAGAGGATGATGAACTCTTCTCAGCCCTGGACAGAGGAGGATGATGAACTCATGGTCTCGAAGCTAATGAATGCTATTGGATGCAAAACTTAGAAACACACAGCCATACTATGTATGGGAAGCGATACAGCAATTACGAAAGCAAATTATTATTATTATTATTATTATTATTATTATTATTATTATTATTATTATTATTATTATTATTATTATTATTATTATTATTATTATTATTATTATTTGTTATTATTTTGAAAATTCACATTAAATTTTTATGTAACACCGGTTTTCATGGACATGTCTTGCAATGTTATTCTTAAAAGGCTATCTGATCTACAATAAAGTATTTTGTCCTATAAATATTGAGAAGGACTAATCCATTGGTATTTGGTCGCACTGAAAAATAAAAACCCTTCGAAATGAAGTCAAAAGAATTGAGAAATTAAATTAATTGATTCGGTCTAAGTCAGTTTGCTTCACTCATTTGAAAAATTATTAGTCAACTCACATGTATATCGTTATAAGTTCAGAATCTTATATAATTATATACATATATGTATACATATATATATATATATATATATATATATATATACATATATATATATATACATACATATATAAATATACATACATATATATATATATATATATACATATATATATATATACATATATATATATATACATATATATATATATACATATATATATATATACATATATATATATATACATATATATATATATATACATATATATATATATATTCAAAATATTAAAGACTTTTACTGACACATATGCACTCATAATTCATTGGGTACTCACATTCTCAAATATAAGGATAAAGTTTAAAAAGAACCTAAAGGCATGTAATTACTATTTAAGATGAAATCACATCTCTACTTATAGCATTAATCAAGATTTTCATCTCAAGATTCAATTAGTATTATCTCATGAGATTAGATCAATTAGGGGTTTAGTACTCTATTTATAAAGCCTAAAAATGCCCCAAAGATCACCCTAAAAAGTATTTATCCAAATCACATGTCTTTTCATATATAATCATCAAAAGTTAATTTTAAAAATTGAATCCAATGATCTCTCATAAAACTTTAAATTTTTAGAGATTAGAATTAAAATAATTAATGAATAAAAATAGAATAACAAAATGCTTGCTCGAGGCTTCTATTATGCAATGAAGTACTTTATAAAGTTTGAACTTTTCCATCTAAAAGAAACAAAGTGAAGCAGGGATGTATGTAAAGTCTATATTAAAACAATAAACATTTTTCATACGGATAGGTTTTGGAGTTTTAATTCTTTATTAAACCAATAAAAATATATTAAAACAATAAACATTCATTCGTGCACTAATATATTTTTAATTCTTTATTTTATAATATATTCCTTGGCCGAACAATCAATTTATTATTGCTATATTAAATCTCCTTCGACGGATCTAATCTATCACAAAAGCTCAATTTTTATCACAGGAAGGTCCATTATAAGCTAACATATCATCTTGATGATATTAGAACAATAATTCTTTTATTTTAATGTTTATATTAAGGTTATCGTGACAAATTTTTTAATGATTGATAACAATAAACATGTAATCATGAAGAATACATTTGACATACATACTTAAAATGTCAATAATAAACATGTCTGTTCTTGGGATATATCTTCCTCAATGCTCAAGATAAATTTATTTTGTTTGAATCCCTTGCTCTTTTTGAGACCCTTATATGAGCTAGATCCCATCAATGGAGGAATATTTTTATTCGCATGGATGTGTTGCATATTATCAATTTTGTCACCACCCTTCTTGGAACCCTCATATAAGCTAGATCTCATCAATGAGAAATATTTTAATTCGCATAGATGTTTTGCCTATTATCAATTTCGTAATTGCTTTTGCTAGAATCATTGGGTTCTCTTCTTTTTGTATGGTTTCTGTGCATAATCCCTTTAAGTATGTTTCTTGAGTAAATGAAGCTTCTTAATTATTTTCTCCAAAAAAAAAAAAAAACTGTGTAATCTATCTATCTTACTTCGTTTAGCCAGCCGTCTTGAATCTCCTCTTCCTTTTACGATGTTGATGAGACCAAAAGAATCTTAATCCTAAGAATATGTCGATGGCTGGATTAAGCAAGTGGTTGACGCAATCCAGCATCAAACATGAAGATAAATTCTTCACGAAATTGCACAGCTAATTTGGTGCATTCAAATCTTCAAAATGATCATGAAACTTTAGATCAGAAAAGATATACTGAAGTTCAGATTAATCATACCGAATTGATTTAGCCATTGCTAGAATTAAGACACGAAAACAAACGGACTCAAACAGATCATAAGATAGAATGCCATTGTCTTAAATCAAACCTCAAACCTTGAAGAAAAGTGCAACAATGAAATGCTTCTACACCACAGCAGCAATTAAACAAACAAGGATGTCAGAGTTCATCATCTGAAATAAACATATTTAGTTCCCTACTAAAGCAAGGAGGAAGCTATTGTAATGCCCACATGTCTCGGTACCCACTGCATGTTTGAGCGTGGCATTAGTTCTCTTATGGAAAATCTCTTTGATCACCTTCAGATCCTTCTCCGCATGCATGACGATGACGCGAGTGAGTGCATCTTCATCAGTACCTGCTTTGCCGACTGCATTCTCGAGAACCTGCAGCTCAAATTACCCGGTCAAGTAAATAGCCGGAGATGAATATACACGAGAAAGATGAGATCTTCTTTCGTAGATTTGATGGATGTTCACCTTTGCAAAGTACTTCTGGGGTGACACAATGCATCGTATCGCCATTCGTAGTGCCAATGCAAATTCATTTGGAGACTCAGAAGTCAAAGCCTAGTCATAGTCATAGCACACGAATCAGCAAATCAATTCAGTACCTAAGACAGTTCGTTCTGTATGAATGCCACTCTAAGTGTAAGTCACCTTTGTAATGGGAATGCCGTATTCGTCTTTGTAATAGTTAAAGGTAGCGCAAAGTTGGGCCTTGCTTCTGGTACTCAGGATTCGAATGACCTCACTGTGGTTGAAGGTCTGTGACTTGATAGCATCGTGAAGAGTTTTGGCTTCCAAACGAACTACGCCTGTGTCGGTCTCGTCACCATCGTATCTGTATGTGCTCACCAGTGAAACCAAAAGCTGCAATACAAGCCATTATATAGATGACATATCACCGCCAATGTATATATATGCCACAATTCTGAAGTGCATGCCTGTCTAAAGTCTCCAACAGTGTGGACCGCAATATCTTCTTCCAGGGAACGTTTATAACGAGCATGGTATTCCTCCTTCACCGCCAGCAGCTCTTTCGGGGAATTGACGCATGCAATTTCTATGATCGCTTGGTAGTCGATGTTCTTCTTCACGGCGATGTTAGCGATGATAGCCTCTCGTTCAACCGGGTCAAATATCCAGAGGTAGACAGCTCTCTTCAGGAGGAAGTGTGATCAAATTAAGAGGTATATATACGTAAGCTAAGGCAAGCAGGATGCAGAAGATAAATGTAGGTACCTCAAGGTCTCCAGATAATTCCGATTCAAGTCGCAGGATAAGATTCTCCTTGTACTGTTCCTCGAAAGCCAATCTTATTATCTTCCTTTGAGTAGCATCTCTATGTGCTAATATAGTGATGATTGCCGTCTCATCTGTTCCCCAACCTAACACAACAAATTAAAATGTGCCGTTTAGAGCTTACGAGTTTGTGATGCTAATCTTAGATTTCGCTGTGGCAATAAGGCGAAGCTAATTCTTAAATAGTAGCAGCACGTCAAAATGACCTGTTTTCATATGCAAATAGGTTTCCTACAAATACAAGCAAGACTTATCAACATCAAAGAATGGGTGCCACTACACCTAACCAATGCAGAACACAGCCATATATATATCCATCAAAGGGTTACATCTTGATGCAAATATGTTCTAGTTTTCAAACATAACAGAGTTCGATTCACAGGGGGTGATTTTTAACAATAAAAAAAATATTCCATTTGATTCTTTGTTAAAAATAATAGAAAAGAAAGTAAGCAGTAAAGAATCGAAGAATAAAGCAAGATGGGATAGGTGAGATGTTGCATTGCAATTTGTGGGAGAAAGAAGCAAAGGGGGACTTTATTTTTCACCGGCTCATCTCACCATGACACCTGGGAGTGGGGTTTACATGGCACCATTTTTGGAGCCCAAACAAAATCAAAAAATAAATAAATAAAAAACTGTAAGAAGCCTAAGAAAAATACACACACAAACATATATATATATATATGTATATATATATATATATATATGTATGTATATATATGTATATATATATTCGGAGGATGTGTAACAATAGTGATATCATACTTCCAATTAAATCTTTGCATGTACCAGAGAAGAGAGATGATACCTTTGCATGCCTTCCAGATCTGCTCGGCGTCCTCTGATGCAGACGGAATGGTTTCAGGCACTGCAAGAGTCGCCATGACAGCCTCTCCGTACTATTCCCCTCTCTCCACTTGTCTTCAAAGATGAACCAGAAAGTAGTGGTGCAAGAAGACAGTTTAAATACACCTTGGTGGCATGTGTAACAGATACGTAGGGCTGAGATGTAGCGAAGGAAACGTAAGGAACTTCGAGGATAACGCCTTGCTGACTCGCACAGAAGAATCAAAGCTTGCTTTAAGAGTGAATACGTAACGTACGCTACAGGCAAATGTCCTACCCATTTAGTGCCGCTTCATCCCAATCATATCTCGAATCAGCACGGCAAGCCACATCAGTCTAATATAAAAAATATTAAAAGAATTTATCATCTATACTGCAGAATATTTTTTCTGATTTAATTTATTATAAAAATTTTTAGATCACAATAATCGAAATCAATTATTTTACAAAAAACTTTTATTTTTAGTAAGTTACTGACTTAAGCATAGATCATATCAGGCAGGCATTTCACACTCATATAATCAATCTAACTCCTTTTATCACCCGGCTTTTCCCACTCATCTTTCATGACTTTTCCTACCCATTCAATGTCGTCATGTTTGTCTAAGCTCCATGACCACCGGCCTTTTCTTTCCCATTCGAAGTCTTTTTTTTTCCCCCAAGATCTATATCACCTGGCTTTTCCTACATAAAGAAAAATTAATTTACCTTGTTTTGTCCAAACTCAAAGAGGCTTCGCAATACATGCACATTGAATTGGACTCCAAAGTACATGAAGGAACGACTCGATGGAGGTTTCACAATGTGTGGTGTACATAGTGAATTAGGTTCCGAGGTGCTTGTGCTTATGGATATTCTTAACATGAAGATTCCTATTACCCTTAGGAAAAGCTTTGAATGTAATTGAGCGTTTGTAAGTATAAAAATATAATTATATTATTATATAATAATAATAATATAAAAATTAAAACCATATAACTATAGATCAAAGATTATGATTATATATCTCTTAATGTCATTCAGAATATATTTCTTTTCATTTGTAAATACATCATCGTTCCATCTGAAGGAAGCAATGATACTCAGATAAGAAGAATTGGATTCATTTTTTCTTTCTTTCTTCCTATTATAGGAACACCATAAGCGATAGAATAGATCTCCTCTCATATAATATACCATTCTTAGGATATCTAATTTATTTATTAGCGAGAGCAAAAGATTTATGATAGGTGATTAGGAGAGTTCTTTTCATATCTCCTATGAAATCTTATTTAACTGGCTTTTTTTGTATTAGTTGATAACCTTACTCAGAATCTAATTAGATCTATAATATATCTTATCTAATTAAATAGTATAACATAATCTAATATTCTCCTATTTTGTATATTAATTAGTAAAATATAAATAAATTTAAAAATAAAATAAATAAAATAAATTTTTATTTAAAAATAATTTTACTTGATTGGATTCTAAAATTTTGAAAAGTGTTTTACACGTGGCTACGAATTCTATAAAACAAGTTAAAAAGTCAAATACATATAATAATAACTAATACATTAAATTTGAGTATCAATACGAATCATAGCGATTGTATGTCATCAATATCATACTCCCTTTTATGCATCAAAACTTTATTAGTCTTTCCTAATATAGTTCATAATGACTCTTGTAATTTATCACAATCATGTTATCACATCCAACCATAATATGTACATACATAAATATGAATAGAATAATATAAATAAATAATTTTAATTATGTAAGCAAAATATCAATTATGATATCCACTTAAATATGTATCATCATATCTTTTATAGGTCGCTCATAAACTCAATCATAAGAATATATTTTTTTATATATCTTAGTCAGTAAGATATTTGTTAATAGATTAACAATCAATGCAGTAAAATTTAAGTTCTTAATTGACATTAGTTATTTTTAGACTTTTTTTTCTAACTATCAAGTATTTTATACTATAATGCATAAAATTACTAGAGTATTTATCATTCTTAAAGAAAAAAATTACTATGATATGATAGAAAGTATTTTTAGTGACTTGATAATTGAGTTTGACCCTACTAAGTCATGAGATAAACTTTTACAATCGTAAATCTTAATTAGTATCCTCAAAGTATGTCACGAAGTTAATTTTTATTTTTAATAATATAATATATATTATATTATTCTTAAAAATTATTTTTTTAGTTAATATAAACATAAATAATAAAATAGGCTTCCTACTATTAAGGTAATTTGTAGAATCAGTGTTTGAAAATATTATTATTTCAAGCTAATCTAATCTGTTGTATATGAGCATATAATACTTCATCTTTTACAAAAATTCTATTACTTTATTTACAACCTTCCAATGTTCTATTTATGGGTAATTCTAATATTTACTTAGTATTTTTTATTGTAAAATTAATATCTTGTCTAGTATAAACATAAGCATATAATAGATTTTCAATTATACATTTATAAAGAATACATATTTTTTATTTTATTCTAAGTTATTCTTAGGACATCGGACTTAACAAAAATTTATCTATAATAACAGGTGTATCATAAGCTAAATAAGTTGTATACAGAATCTCTCCAAGACTCGATGAATATATTCATTCTAAGATAGTCCTAACAATCTTTGAGATCTATTCCTAAATATCTTAATGTTAATAACATAAGTATTCTCATCCATATCGATTATCTTAAAATTCTTGATGAGAAATATCTTGATTTTATACAATAAACCAAGATCAGGTTTGGCAAGCAAAAATATCATCTACATACTAGTATAATAAATTTGTTTCCATTGACATTCAAATATAAATACTAATCAACAATATTTTTTTAAAATTTAAAAGAAATAATAGTATTATAAAACTTTTATATACCACTATCTAGGGGCTATAGATATCCTAAGTTTACAAGCTAAACTTTTCTTTCTTTTCTCTTCAAATCCTTTAGGTCATTCCATGTAATTTTTTTCATCTAGATCCTCATTTAAAAGATTTATTTTTGTTGAATCTCGAATTTTGATGATGAAATCAATTGGTAAAGTGTTTGATCTAATCTATATATTGAGATAAGTGTGCAGGATTAATAGTAAGGCATAAAGCAGATGTTGGGCCAGAGTCAAAGATCGGATGATACGTCAAAGATTCGGACGATGTGCTGGAAGTTTCCCGGAAGCTCACCAAGAGTTCATTGGGAGCTCACCGAGAGTTCGTCGGGAGTTCGCTGAGAGTTCGTTGGGAGTTCGTCGGAAGTTCACTGAGAAGTTCATCGAAAGATCGCTAAAAGAACAATCGACATACCGGATAGAGATTGACTGTTTAAATATTTTAATTATCATGGTTAGACCTAAGTTGAGTTAAGATTGGAAGGTAATCTCACTAACTCAGTTAGGGGCTAACTCGGCTCTTAACAGGGCTGAACTAGGCCGGTTGAATAGCTTATTCAGCACCTGAAGTCATGACTGGCAGTGGCACCGCCTGGTGACTCAATCTCCCAAGTGGTCTGGGCGGTGGTATCATCGGTAGTTAATACTGCCAGGCGATGGTACCGCCTAGACTGAGCAGTGGTATCGCCCAAACTGAACGGTGGTACCAACCAGTGTCAATTTGTAGGTGGTAGTACCATCCAATAATGGCAGTGGTACCTCCAGTACTCCGGAAATCCAGGATTAGACACTTTTTGACTCCAATTTTGAATCCATTGGGGCCTATAAATACCCCACCCTTTTCTGCATGAAAGGGCACAAAATTGTGAACAAAATATTGAAGTCTTAGGGTGTGAAAATATTGTAAAAGTGCAAAAAGTCCTCCTCCTTCCTTTCTAGTATTATGATCATTCAAAAGAAGTGTGAGTCTTATAAAGGTTGTCTCATAAACCCATGAAAAGGAGAAGAGAGCTCCAAAAGGGTGGTTTGTCTTCGCCCATTGAAGGAAGACCATTAGTGGATGCTGGTGACCTCGACGGAGGAGGAATTAGAAGTGGATATAGGTCACAATGACCGAACCACTATAAATTTCGATGTGCTCATTTTTATTCTACTTTTCATTACTGCCATTACTTTCTAAGTTAATTGCTAGTTCATTTACTCTAAAGTCAAGCACTTTCCGAGATTGGTTTTCAACGAACGAATTTCTTACAAAGCCGATAATTTTTTCTGCTGCACTAATTCACCCCCCCCCCCCCCTCCTCCCCCCTTAGTGCCGCTCTTGATCCTAACAATTGATATCAAAGCAAGGTCACTCTCGGTTTGGATTTAAACCCAAGAGAGTTGGTATTTACCGGCAACCAAGAGGGTCACTCAATTACATGTCCACCCATTTCAATGAGACAGACTATACTTATTGGAAGACTAGAATGAGGATTTTTCTATTTTCTATGGATTTTGATTTATGAAATATTACAGAAAATGACTTTCAAAAGTCTTCTCTTCCAATGAACGATTGAATGAGTTGGAAAAGAAGACTTTCGCTTTAAATGCCAAAGCTATGAATGTCTTGTTTTGTACTTTAGATAAAATCGAGTTCAATCGAGTATCTATTTTTGAAATGACTTTTGATATTTGGCACACACTCGAAATCACCCATGAAGGTACTAGTAGAGTAAAGGAGTCTAAAATTAATCTTTTAGTCCATACTTATGAGTTGTTTCGGATGAAACTAAGCGAGACCATTGGAGACATGCACACCTAGTTTACAGATGTCATCAATAGTCTAAAAGGACTTGGTAAAAGTTTTTCTAATTTCGAACTTGTTAATAAAATATTAAGATCCCTTCCAAAGATTTGGGACCCTAAAGTAACAGTTATTCAAGAGGCCAAGGACTTGAATAATTTTCCTCTCGAAGAACTTATTGGGTCATTAATGACCTATGAGATGACTTGTAATGCTCATAAAGAGCTTGAAAACAATCTTCCAAAGAACAAGAAGGATATGGCACTAAGAACTCATGAAGACTACTTGAAAGAAAATTCAAGTGATGAGAACTATGATGATGACTTGTCACTCTTGACAAGAAAGTTTAAAAATTTCATAAAAAGAAATAAATCTAAAAATGACACTAAAAATAAAATTGAACCCAAAAAAGAACAAGTTATATGCTACGAATGCAAGAAGCCGAGACATTTCAAAAGCAAATATCCCTAAGTAAAGAAGAAGCAATAAAAAAAAGAAGAATACGCTCAAAGTAACATGGGATGACTCAAGCGATTTCGAAGGCGAAGAACAAAGCAACAAGGAGATCGCCAACTACGCACTAATGGCTATCGAAGATGAGGTAAGTAGTTCATTAGATGCAAATTTATCTTTCAATGAGCTTTTAAGTATTTTTCATAAATTATTTGATAAACATAAATTAGTTAGTAAAAAGTATAAAGTATTAAAAAAGGAGCATGCTTCTCTTCTTAGTGATTTTGATAGATTAAAAGTTGAACATAATGATAGTTTAGCTTTTTGCACAAAATGTGATGGATTAGAAATGCTTAAAAAGGAGAATTTATAACTACATGATGTTGAATCTCGGATTTTGATGATGAAGTCAATTGTCATTTGTTGTCTAATCTATGTGTTGAGATAAGTGTGCAGGATTAACTACGATGAAAGATAGACAAGCAGCAGGAGTTGCGCCGGAGTCAAGTTCATGATCACGTTGGGAGTTCGAGAGTTCGACGGAAGTACGGACGGTCGTCGGAGGTTCTGCGGGAACAGATCCGAGAAGTCCAGAAGCTTGCCAAGCGAAGCTCGTCAGAACTCGCCAAGTGGATCGTCGCAAAGTCCAGGAGTTTGCCGGAAGTCCGCAGAAGCATCACCGAGGGTTCATCGGATGATCGACGGAAGTTCGCCGGAAACTCGCCGGAAAAAGCAATTGACGTACCGAAGCAAAGCTGTAGAAATTGTCTTAGATTTAATCGTAGTTAGCACGGTGATTAAGTTAGAAATGGGAGGTGATCCCATTAGCTTAATCCTGGGGCAATTGGGCCCCTGAAGAACTCAAGTTGGGTCGAATGGTTCAACCCATTCGAACCCAAGAAGCTGTGGGAGGTGCAACCGCCCAGGCAGGGAGGTGCCACCGCCCAGGCTAAGTCTCCCAGCGAGACTGGGAGGTGCAACCACTCCAGCCAGGCGGTGCAACCGCCCAGGGCTCAGTCTCCAAGCGAGACTGGGCGGTGCAACCTCCTCTATCAAGCGGTAGCACCGCCTGAGCTCAAGTTTCGAGCTCTGCCTGGTGATGCAATCACCGAGCTCAGTCTTCGAGCTCTGGAAGAGAAGTACGACCTCTCTGGCCAGGAGATGCACAGCCTAAGCTCAGTCTTCGAGCTCTGGCAGAGAGGTGCAACCACCTCTGGCAGAAAGGGGCGATCACCTCTGGCAGAGAAGAGAAACTTCTCTGGTCAGGAGATGCACCGCCTGAGCTCGGTCTTCGAGCTCTGGCAGGAAGGTGCAACCACCCCTGACAGAGAAGGTGCAACCGTCTGAGCTCAGTCTTCGAGCTCTGCCAGGCGGTGCCACCTCTCCAGTCGAGAGGTGCAACCGCCTGAGCTCAGACTTCGAGCTCTGCCAGGCGGTGCCACCTCTCCAGTCAAGAGGTGCAACCGCCTGATCCCGGAATTTCGGGATTTGATCGTTTTGAGCTCGAAATTTGAATTGGGTTGGGGCCTATAAATACCCCACCCATTCAGCACTGAAAAGAAATAGACCCACACCGAAATCTTGATCTTTTCTGTGATTCTAAGAGCTCAAAAGTGTTGTAAAGCCTTTAAGTCTCCTCCTTCTGTTCTTCAAGTTTTCAGTTGTAAAGTGAGGAGAGAAAGGTCTGTAAAGGTTGTCTCCTGAGCCTGTTAAAAGGAGAGAAACTGTAAAAGGGCAGTTTGGCCTTCGCCCATTGAAGGAAGGCCCCTAGTTGACGTCGGCAACCTCGTCGGTGGAGGAAGCCAAAAGTGGAGTAGGTCAAGGCTGACCGAACCACTCTAAATCTCTGGTTTGCGTTTATTTTTGAGCACTTTATCATTACTGCAAACCTCCTCCATTACTACTGCTCTCTGCGCTTTCACGAACAAGTTCTAAGTGCTGTTCTTCCGAATCTGCATTCAGACGTAAATTCGTATTTTCGTACATTACAGTTTACGTTTACGTTTGATTCTGCAGAACTGTCTTCGGTGCTTTTACGAAAGAGTTTCTTTGCAGTTTACACTTACATTTTGATCCTATTGATAACTGCAAACTGTCCTCTACAATTTTACGAACGAGTTTCAACATTTAGACGTAAAACTGCATTTAGACGTAAATCGGCTTTCCTCTCACAATCATCAGTTCTCAGTTCACGTTTACGTCTTGATTTCAACTGCATACTGCTTTCTGCGAGTATACAAACGAGTTTCAAAGTTTAGACGTAAATCTGCGTCTAGACGTAAAACAGCGTTTAGACGTAAATCTGAGTTTAGACGTAAAACTGCGTTTAGACGTAAATCTGAGTTTAGACGTAAACTGCGCTTAGACGTAAAACTGTGCTTAGACGCAAACTGTGTTTAGACGCAAACTGCGCTTAGACGCAAACTGTGTTTAGACGCAAACTGCGCTTAGACGCAATCTGCGCTTAGACGCAAACTGCACTTAGATACAAACTGAGAATTAGCTTTTGCATCATAATAGTTTTTTTTTTGAACGAACGCAGCTTTTGGTTTTTAATCGCTGTAAGATTTCCGCTGCACTAATTCACCCCCCCCCTCTTAGTGCTCTCGATCCTAACAATTGGTATCAGAGCCCGGTTAACTCTCAAAAGGATTAAAACCCAAGAGAGATGGCTTACGCCGGAAACCAAGAGGGCCATTCTATTACACGTCCACCCATGTTTAATGGGACGGACTACACCTACTGGAAAACCCGAATGAGGATCTTTCTTATTTCTATGGATTTTGAATTATGGAATCTTGTCGAGAATGGTTTTTCAAAGTCTTCTCTTCCAATGATCGATTGGAATGATTTGGAGAAGAAGGCTTTCGCTCTAAATGCAAAGGCTATGAATGCCTTATTTTGTGCACTCGATAAAAACGAGTTTAACCGTGTTTCAACTTGTGAAACTGCATTTGATATTTGGCACACACTCGAAGTGACCCATGAGGGCACAAGTAGAGTAAAAGAGTCAAAAATCAATTTGCTGTTACACTCTTTCGAACTCTTTCGGATGAAACCGAGTGAAACCATTGGCGACATGTTTACCCGTTTCACGGATGTCGTCAACGGTCTAAAAGGACTCGGAAAGAGCTTTTCGGATTTTGAGCTTGTTAATAAGATACTAAGATCCCTTCCTAAGAGTTGGGATCCTAAAGTCACCGCTATTCAAGAGGCAAAAGATCTGCGAAATTTCCCTCTTGAAGAACTAATCGGGTCACTAATGACCTATGAAATGACTTGTAAAGCTCATGAAGAGCAAGAAGACATCCTTCCAAAGAACAGGAAGGATATGGCACTCAAAACGTCAGAATGCCACTTGAGAGAAAACTCAAGTGATGAGGACTGTGATGATGACTTGGCACTTCTAACAAGAAAGTTTAAAAAGTTTTTTAAAAGAAACAAGTTTAAGAATGATGCAAAAAATAAACTTGAACCCAAAAAGGACCAAGTGATCTGCTATGAATGCAAAAAGCCGAGACACTACAAAAGTGATTGTCCCCAAGTCAAGAAAAGAACAACAAAGAAGAAGGCGCTCCAAGCAACATGGGATGATTCGAGCGCATCTGAGGAAGAGGAGTCCAACACCGAGCAAGTTGCTCATTACGCCTTAATGGCCATCGAAGACGAGGTAACAAATTCAATAGATGCTGATTTATCTTTCGATGAATTATTAAATGCTTTCAATGACTTATTTGACGAATGCAAGAGTATAAGTAGAAAATATAAATTGCTGAAAAAGATGCATGATAGTCTTACTTGTGAGTTTGATAAGTTAAAAGTCAAACATCATGATAGTTTAAATTCATGTATCAAATGTCATGATTTAGAAACTATGCAAAAAGAAAACCTGCTACTCAAGGACACCTTGAAGAAATTCGAGGTTGGTAGCAAGTCATTAAACATGATCCTTGCAAACAAGGGTCACATTCCAAAAAGGAGCGGGATTGGATTTGTGAGAAATCCTCACCAAAATCCAACCACCTTCATAAAAGGCTCCATCTTACATGTTCAACACCAAACCAAGTGTAACTTTTGTTGCAAATCTGGACACAAGACACATTGTTGTCCATTCAAGAAAATAAGTCCAAACAAATTAATTTGGGTTCCTAAAGGAACCATGATAAACTCTATGCAACATGATAGAAAATGTAGATCTATTTATGAGGCACCCAAAAGCAAATGGGTACCTAAACATCATCCTTTCTTGTAGAAAACTAAACAATCGCAAGCTAGGAGCAAGAAATGGTACCTTGATAGTGGATGCTCAAGGCATATGACCGGAGATCCATCTCAATTCTCTAAGCTCACTAGCATAGACGAAGGATATGTCACCTTCGGAGACAACAACAAGGGTAAAATCATTGGCAAAGGAACCATAGGTAACAAATCCAACCTCTCTATTGAAGATGTTTTACTAGTTGATGGTTTAAAACATAACCTCTTGAGCATTAGTCAATTATGTGATAAAGGATATATTATAAGATTTGAATCTAATGCTTGCATCATTGAAAAACCACACAAAAATATATCTATGATTGCATTAAAACAAAACAACGTATACACTATTGACATCAATGACTTATGTGATGAAATGTGCCTTGCCGTTATGAATGAGGATGCTTGGCTATGGCATAGAAGATTAGGTCATGCTAGCATGAAACTAATCACTCAAGTATCATCTAGAGAACTTGTAAGAGGAATTCCTCATATCAAGTTCATCAAAGATAATGTATGTGATGCTTGCCAATTAGGTAAGCAAATTAAGGGTAGCTTCAAAGCTAAGAATCAAATAAGCACCTCTAGGCCCTTACAATTGATCCATATGGACTTGTTCGGACCAATCTCTACATCGAGTCTAGGAGGTAGCAAATACGCCTTTGTCATTATTGATGACTATAGCAGATATACATGGACCTACTTCTTAAAACAGAAAAATGAATGCTTTAGATATTTTACCAAGTTTTGTAAACTTGTTCAAAATGAAAAGAGATCTATGATTTCGTCAATTAGAAGTGATCATGGTGGAGAATTTCAAAACCATGACTTCCAAGAATTCTGTGAACTCAACGGATATAACCATAATTTCTCTACTCCAAGAAATCCTCAACAAAATGGGGTAGTAGAAAGAAAAAATCGAAATTTACAAGAAATGGCAAGAACAATGTTGAATGAACATAGCCTACCCAAATATTTTTGGGCCGAAGCTGTAAACACTGCATGCTATATTTTAAATAGAGTCCTAGTAAGACCCTTACTCACCAAAACTCCTTATGAGTTATGGAATAACAAAAAACCCAATGTCTCATATTTCAAAGTCTTTGGGTGTAAGTGTTTTATCTTGAATGAAAAGGATAACTTAGGAAAATTCGATGCTAAATCTGATGAAGGAATCTTTCTTGGTTATTCTTCGGTTTCTAAAGCTTTTCGTATCTTCAATAAAAGAACCTTAATTATTGAAGAATCCATCCATGTTGTTTTCAATGAGATTTCAGAAATTAAGAAAAATGATCTTGATGATGATTTTGATTCCTTGAATTTAAACGAAACCCCGTCTCCAACTAGCAACTTGGATGCATCCACTTCCGAAACATCCTTACCCAAGGATTGGAAGTATATAGATGCTCATCCTAAGGAGCTAATCCTAGGAGACACATCAAAGGGGGTTCAAACACGATCTTCTTTTAAAAACTTTTGTGCCAACGCCGCCTTTCTCTCCCAAATTGAACCCAAATGTGTTGATGAAGCCATGAAAGATGATTCATGGATTATCGCAATGCAAGATGAATTAAATCAATTTGAGAGAAATGAGGTGTGGACGCTTGTTCCTAGGCCAAATGACCATTTAGTTATTGGTACTAAATGGGTCTTTAGAAACAAGCAAGATGAAAATGGTATCGTGGTTAGAAACAAGGCTAGATTAGTGGCCAAAGGTTTCAACCAAGAAGAAGGTATCGATTACGAAGAAACCTTCGCACCTGTGGCTCGATTGGAAGCCATAAGGATGCTCCTTGCCTACGCCAGTTGCAATAATTTTAAGTTATTTCAAATGGATGTTAAAAGCGCTTTTCTAAATGGTTTCATTTCCGAAGAAGTTTATGTTGAACAACCCCCTAGATTTGAAAATAATGGCTACCCTAATCATGTGTTTAGACTAACTAAAGCTCTCTATGGTTTAAAACAAGCCCCAAGGGCTTGGTATGAGAGACTTAGTTCTTTTCTCATTGAAAATAATTTCATAAAAGGCAAGGTTGATACTACATTGTTTATCAAGAATTTTGAAAATAATTTTCTCATTGTTCAGATTTATGTTGATGATATCATCTTTGGCTCTACAAATGAATCTCTTTGTGAATCGTTTGGTAAAACTATGAGTCTTGAATTCGAAATGAGCTTAATGGGAGAATTAACATTCTTCTTAGGTTTACAAATCAAACAACTAAGCAATGGCATCTTTATTAGTCAAACTAAATATGCCATGAATTTATTAAAAATGTTTAACATGAACAACTCAAAGGCCAGTAACACTCCTATGAGCACCTCCACTAAATTAGAAATTGATGAAAGTGGAGAAAGCTTTGATCAAAAAACTTATAGGGGTATGATAGGAAGTTTACTTTACCTCACTGCAACCAGACCAGACATCATGTTCAGTGTAGGACTTTGTGCTAGATTTCAATCAAACCCTAAGATGTCTCATCTCAAAGCAGTTAAAAGAATATTTAGATATCTTAATGGTACCACAAATCTAGGATTATGGTACCCAAAATCAGAAAATTTTGAGTTAATTGCTTATGCTGATGCTGACTTTGCTGGGTGTAGATTAGATAGAAAAAGCACATCAGAATCATGTCAATTTTTAGGACATGCCCTTGTTTCCTGGTCATCAAAGAAACAAAACTCAGTTGCACTATCAACAACCGAAGCTGAATATATTGCAGCAAGTGCATGCTGTGCACAAGTTGTATGGATGAAAAATACCTTAGAAGATTATAAAGTTCATCTCAAAAATATTCCAATTAAATGTGATAACACAAGTGCAATATGCTTAACCAAAAATCCTATACAACACTCAAGAACAAAACATATTGATATTAGACATCACTTTATATGAGATCATGTCACCAATCATGACGTAACCATAGAATTCATTGATACTAAACATCAACTAGCTGACATTTTTACAAAACCTCTAAGTGAAGAACAATTTGATTTCATTAGAAGAGAGTTAGGAATGCTCATGTGTCCGAATAAATAAACTTGTTAGAATTATTTTTCGGACTATATTGAATGATCAGATCACATGAATGCCATTTTCTATGATTATATCTGTAACAAAATCTTGTCCAAATGCATCTTAGTTGTTCGAATGCTATAAAACAGATTTATTCGTACACTTTCATGAAAAATGAGTTTTTTGAAATAAATCTGATAAAGTGATTCCTGAATATGTATGTCATTCTGTAATATCTTTACGGGTAAAATGAATTATAACAAAAGGGGGAAGAAGTTTTCAAAGCAATCTATGTAAAATCCCTCTATAAGCTTTCGTCTAAATTGGTCTTCCTTGTATAACAATGCTTTTTGTTGATGACAAAGGGGGAGAAATATATGAATTGATAAACACTGTGATTAGAAATACCTTGAGTGATGCTATAAATAATGTTTGCACAATGCCATCCTTGCATCACCAAGAGATATATGAAACATGTGCTATAGTTTGCATTATGTCTTGAGTTGATATCCTATTTTGTGAAGTAAATGCAAACTTGCTAGAATGATAATATGTGTGCATCATGTAATAGTCCTTCGAGCTTTAAATGATAATGTTCAATTACATGATGAATAGTCACAAACACTATCATACAAACTTGATGATGAATGTCAAGCTTTGACATCATCCTTGAAGAGATACATCATGATAGGTATCATGATGGGAGTATTGATAAGTTTAACTGATCTAACTTATCAATACGTCACTTGAATTCTTAGGTCTTGAATTCAAGGTTGACTTATCTCAACTATGGCATATAGACAGGGGGAGTTAAGGATAACTCCATTATCAATTGATTGTCATCATCAAAAAGGGGGAGATTGTTGAATCTCGGATTTTGATGATGAAGTCAATTGTCATTTGTTGTCTAATCTATGTGTTGAGATAAGTGTGCAAGATTAACTACGATGAAAGATAGACAAGCAGCAGGAGTTGCGCCGGAGTCAAGTTCATGATCACGTTGGGAGTTCGAGAGTTCGACGGAAGTACGGACGGTCGTCGGAGGTTCTGCGGGAACAGATCCGAGAAGTCCAGAAGCTTGCCAAGCGAAGCTCGTCGGAACTCGCCAAGTGGATCGTCGCAAAGTCCAGGAGTTTGCCGGAAGTCCGCAGAAGCATCACCGAGGGTTCATCGGATGATCGACGGAAGTTCGCCGGAAACTCGCCGGAAAAAGCAATTGACGTACCGAAGCAAAGCTGTAGAAATTGTCTTAGATTTAATCGTAGTTAGCACGGTGATTAAGTTAGAAATGGGAGGTGATCCCATTAGCTTAATCCTGGGGCAATTGGGCCCCTGAAGAACTCAAGTTGGGTCGAATGGTTCAACCCATTCGAACCCAAGAAGCTGTGGGAGGTGCAACCGCCCAGGCAGGGAGGTGCCACCGCCCAGGCTAAGTCTCCCAGCGAGACTGGGAGGTGCAACCGCTCCAGCCAGGCGGTGCAACCGCCCAGGGCTCAGTCTCCAAGCGAGACTGGGCGGTGCAACCTCCTCTGTCAAGCGGTAGCACCGCCTGAGCTCAAGTTTCGAGCTCTGCCTGGTGATGCAATCACCGAGCTCAGTCTTCGAGCTCTGGAAGAGAAGTACGACCTCTCTGGCCAGGAGATGCACAGCCTAAGCTCAGTCTTCGAGCTCTGGCAGAGAGGTGCAACCACCTCTGGCAGAGAGGTGCAACCACCTCTGGCAGAAAGGGGCGATCACCTCTGGCAGAGAAGAGAAACTTCTCTGGTCAGGAGATGCACCGCCTGAGCTCGGTCTTCGAGCTCTGGCAGGAAGGTGCAACCACCCCTGACAGAGAAGGTGCAACCGTCTGAGCTCAGTCTTCGAGCTCTGCCAGGCGGTGCCACCTCTCCAGTCGAGAGGTACAACCGCCTGAGCTCAGACTTCGAGCTCTGCCAGGCGGTGCCACCTCTCCAGTCAAGAGGTGCAACCGCCTGATCCCGGAATTTCAGGATTTGATCGTTTTGAGCTCGAAATTTGAATTGGGTTGGGGCCTATAAATACCCCACCCATTCAGCACTGAAATGAAACAGACCCACACCGAAATCTTGATCTTTTCTGTGATTCTAAGAGCTCAAAAGTGTTGTAAAGCCTTTAAGTCTCCTCCTTCTGTTCTTCAAGTTTTCAGTTGTAAAGTGAGGAGAGAAAGGTCTGTAAAGGTTGTCTCCTGAGCCTGTTAAAAGGAGAGAAACTGTAAAAGGGCAGTTTGGCCTTCGCCCATTGAAGGAAGGCCCCTAGTTGACGTCGGCAACCTCGTCGGTGGAGGAAGCCAAAAGTGGAGTAGGTCAAGGCTGACCGAACCACTCTAAATCTCTGGTTTGCGTTTATTTTTGAGCACTTTATCATTACTGCAAACCTCCTCCATTACTACTGCTCTCTGCGCTTTCACGAACAAGTTCTAAGTGCTGTTCTTCCGAATCTGCATTCAGACGTAAATTCGTATTTTCGTACATTACAGTTTACGTTTACGTTTGATTCTGCAGAACTGTCTTCGGTGCTTTTACGAAAGAGTTTCTTTGCAGTTTACACTTATATTTTGATCCTATTGATAACTGCAAACTGTCCTCTACAATTTTACGAACGAGTTTCAACATTTAGACGTAAAACTGCATTTAGACGTAAATCGGCTTTCCTCTCACAATCATCAGTTCTCAGTTCACGTTTACGTCTTGATTTCAACTGCATACTGCTTTCTGCGAGTATACAAACGAGTTTCAAAGTTTAGACGTAAATCTGCGTCTAGACGTAAAACAGCGTTTAGACGTAAATCTGAGTTTAGACGTAAAACTGCGTTTAGACGTAAATCTGAGTTTAGACGTAAACTGCGCTTAGACGTAAAACTGCGCTTAGACGCAAACTGTGTTTAGACGCAAACTGCGCTTAGACGCAAACTGTGTTTAGACGCAAACTGCGCTTAGACGCAATCTGCGCTTAGACGCAAACTGCACTTAGATACAAACTGAGAATTAGCTTTTGCATCATAATAGTTTTTTTTTTTTAACGAACGCAGCTTTTGGTTTTTAATCGCTGTAAGATTTCCGCTGCACTAATTCACCCCCCCCCTCTTAGTGCTCTCGATCCTAACACATGAAACCTTAGAAAAATTTGAAATAGGTAGCAAATCCTTAAACATGATCCTTGCAAATAAGAATCATGTTCATATAAGAGATGGAATTAACTTTATGAGTAACATTCATAAAAATCTAACCATCTTTGTTAAATGCCCAACTTTGCATATTTCATCCTGAAATAAATGCAACTTTCGTTACAAATTTGGACATATTGCTTATAAATGTCCGTTTAAGAGATATAGTCTACACAAATTGATTTGGGTTCCTAAAGGAACCATAAAAAACTCCATGCAAAATGATAAGTTGAGTCGATCGACTTTTGAGGCACCCAAGGTCAAATGGGTACATAAAAATCACTATTTTTTTAGAAATATTTACCATCACAAGCTAGGAGCAAGAGATGGTACCTTGATAGTGGATGCTCAAGGCACATGGCTAGAGATTCATCTTAATTCTCTAAGCTCACTAGCCTAGACGAAAGGTATATCACCTTCGGAGACGACAACAATGGTAAAATCATTGGCAAAGGAACCATAGGTAACAAATTCAACTTTTTTATTAAAGATATGTTGTTGGTTGATGGCTTAAAGCACAATCTTTTGAGCATTAGTCAATTATGTGATAAAGAATATATCACTAGATTTGAATCCAATGCTTGTATTATTGAACAACCACACAAAAAAACCTCTATGATTACCCTAAAACAAAATAATGTGCATGCTATTGACATTGATGATCTTTGTAATGAAATATATTTTTCGGTTTTGAATGATGATGCTCAGCTTTGGCATAGAAGATTAAGTCATACTAGCATGAAACTAATCTCTCAAATCTCATCCAAAGAACTTGTAAGAGGTATTCCTAACATTAAGTTTGTTAAAGATAATGTGTGTGATGCATATCAACTAGGAAAACAAATAAAAGGTAGTTTCAAACCAAAGAATTAAATAAGCACTTCTAGACCATTACAATTGATCCATATGAATTTGTTTGGATCAATTGATATATCAAGCCTAGGAGGTAGCAAATATGCCCTTTTAATTATAGATGATTATAGTAGATACACTTAGACATATTTCTTGGCACACAAAAGTGATTGCTTTAGGTATTTTTTTAAGTTTTGCAAACTTGTTCAAAATGAAAAAGGCTTTATGATTTCATCAATTTGGAGTAATCATAGTGGCAAATTTTAAAATCGTGATTACCAAAATCTTTATGAATCTAATGAATACAACCACAATTCCTCTACACTGAGAAATCCTCAACAAAATAGAGTAGTAGAAAGAAAAAAATAGAAATTTACAAGAAATAGCAAGAACCATATTGAACAAATATAGCCTACCCAAATATTTTTGGGCCAAAGCCGTTAATACGACGCGCTACGTCATGAATAGCGTTCTAGTAAGATCATTACTTTCCAAAACTCCTTATGAATTGTGGAATAACAAAAAACCCAACATTTCATATTTTAAAGTTTTCGGTTGTAAATGTTTTATCTTGAATGAAAAAGATGTCATAGGAAAGTTTGATGCAAAATCTGGTGAAGGCATTTTTCTTTGTTATTCTTCTATTACTAAAGTCTTTCATATCTTTAACAAAAGAACTTTGATTATAGAAGAGTCTATTCATGTTGTCTTTAATGAAGTTTTCAAATTTAAGAAAAATGAGTTTGATGATGATCTTAATTTCGATACTTTAAATTTAAATGAACCCTCTCCTCCAACTAGCAACTTGGATACATCTTCTTCTAAAACATCCTTATCCAAGGAATGGAAGTACGTAGATGCTCATCCTAAGGAGATAATCATAGGAGATACATCAAAAGAGGTTCAAACTCATTTTTCTCTTAAAATTTTTTGTACCAATACTGCTTTTCTTTCTCAAATTGAACCTAAATGCATTAACGAGGTCTTGAAAGATGATTCATGAGTTATCACAATATAATAAGAGTTGAACCAATTTAAGAGAAATGAGGTATGAGAGCTTGTTCCAAGACCAAGTGACCATTTAGTTATTGGTATTAAATGAGTCTTTAGAAACAAGCAAGATGAATTTGGTATCATGGTTAGAAACAAAGCTAGATTAGTATGGCCAAGGATTTCAACAAAGAATAAGGTATCGATTATGAAGAAACATTCGCTCCTATGACAAGATTAGAAGTCATAAGGATACTCCTTGCCTATGCTAGTTGTAATAATTTTAAGTTATTTCAAATGGATGTTAAAAGTACTTTTCTTAATGGCTTTATTTCCAAAGAAGTTTATGTTGAACAGCCTCCCGGATTTGAGAATAATAATTTTTCGAATCATGTGTTTAAATTGACTAAAGCTCTCTATGGATTAAAACAAGCCCCAAGGGCTTGGTATGAGAGACTTAGCTCCTTTCTTATCCAAAATAATTTCTCTAAAGGCAAGATCGATACTATATTATTTATTAAAAAATTTAAAAATAATTTTCTTATTGTTCAAATTTATGTTGATGATATTATTTTTTGTTCTATAAATGAATCATTATGCAAATCATTTGCCAAAAGTATGAGCCAAGAATTCAAAATGAGTTTAATGGGTGAACTAACTTTCTTTTTAAGCTTACAAACCAAATAACTAAGTGATGATATCTTTCTTAGTCAAACAAAATATCCATTAGACTTACTAAAACAGTTTAATATTAATAGTTCAAAGGCTATCAATACTCCTATGAGTACCTCCACTAAGTTAAACAATGACGTAAGTGAAGAAATCTTTGATCAAAAAACTTATAGGGATATGATAGATAGTTTACTATACCTTACCGTAACTAGACCGAACATCATGTTTAGTGTAGGACTTTGTACTAGATTTCAATATAATCCTAAGTTATCTCATCTTAAAGTAGTTAAAAGAATTCTTAGAATCTCATTCAAGCTAAACACATTGATATTAGACATCATTTTATTAGAGATCAAATTAATAATAATGATATATCTTTAAATTTTATTGACACAAAACATCAATTAACAAATATTTTTACTAAACCATTGAATGAGGAACAATTTGATTTTATTAGAAGAGAGTTAGACATGTTAAATTTTCAAACACATGAATTCTTCTCATATATTTTATCTTAATTTTTTAATTTTCATTATTTAAGTTTTCTTAAGAATCAAGATCGTTCACTATGATTTTTATTGGTATTGGTTTTCATGACTTAAGTTTTCATGAATTCTTACTTTTTGCTATAGAAGAGATTTTTTAAAATGAATCATGATGTTTCATATTGATCTTTTATGATCTTTAATATCTCTCAAGTGATGATTGAAATATTAATGTAATTTTTTTTTCCTTTATATCCTTCCCTTTTTTTATTTAATGATAAAGGGGAGAAAGAAAAGCAAGATTGCTAACTTGCATATCTCAAGAGAAGTAAAAAGTGCTAACTTCCACATTTCAAAAGAGAATAAAAAATTGTTAGTTTGCACATATCTAAGTAAAGTAAAAAGTGCTAGTTGAATACTACGTTATTTATCTAATGTAATGACAAGATCTAATGAGAATTAAATATAATATTATTTCTTTGGCACATAAAAGAATATATATTGAATAGTTAGATAAATTTTCATCTTTTCAATTGTTTTGTTTGTTGAGTTACACCTTAACTTATATTTTATGTCAACAATCAATTAATTTTTAAAATTTAAAAATTCTAGTGATGTATTAGATATAAAATTTGATATGCTTGTTTTGGGTAATCTAAAACCAAATTATTGAATGGGGTTCATTAATTTCTTATATATTTTATGTTAAAAAAAGAAAATATACAATATATATATATATATATATATATATATATATATATATATATATATATATATTGACTAAAAGTTTTCGAGTGGCACATTTGATCTAAATAATTTTCAAGCTAATTTTGATTTATCTTTTGACTTAGTATTTTAAGGGCTAAATATATTGATTAATATTATTTTAATCTATTAAATTTCTATTAAATTTTAATCTATTAAATTTCTATTAATATTATCTTTTGACTTAGGATTAAATTTCTATTAAATGAGGGAGAAATGTAATCACCGATAATTTCTCTCTTAACATAAATTAATTACTATAAATAATGTATTACTTTATTATTAACTTTCATATTTATGTACTATAGTTATGGAAATTATTAAATTTGATTTCCTTAATCATGTGGATAAGTTAAAAATTTTACTAATCAATTAAATTATTAATTGATTTATTTTCTAATGAGTGATTTAATTTTTAGGAAGTAAATAGTTTACATTCTTTGTGTATGAATCATAAGAAATGAATATTATATTTCTCTCTTTACGTGTGAAAGTAAAATAAAAATAAATTAAATATAAAAATTAAATTATTACTTACCTTTCAAATATCTCATCTTCTCTTATATAAAGGGAGCTCTTCCTCCTACATTCCTCACCTAGCTTGACAGAGGATTGAGGAAAGGACTTTCCGAGGAGATGATTTCAAAGAAAGGATAATCGAGGAGAGATAAGATCATTTCCTTTCTTAATTAGTTTTGATTTATGTTTTGAAATCTTAATATTGGGATTGTTATAACTTTATGATGCATAATGATGTTTTAATTTTAAAATTTTATGATTAGTAAATAATAATAATTGATTTGTGATGTTAGAATGATTATTTGATTTATATTAATTCTTTAAGCTTAAGTAAATTTTAATATTGATTTAATTATTAAAATTCTTATTTTTGGATTAACACAATAGTTCTAATTTATTTAATTAGATATATCTATGTTTCAATAATTATGTATGAATTTCTATGATGTAATTAGTTTTAAATTTCATATCATAAATTTATTTTTTTTAATTCACGAATTTGAGTTATTCTTTAATAATTTAAAATATTAAAATATAATTTGATAAGAGGAGTCTAATTGGGATTTGACTTGAGTTAGGTTGATTTGTTTGATTGAATCGACTCAGCCCATGTGCTCATGTACGACCTAGCCCATGTGGCTAGGTATGACCCAACCCATGTGATTAGGCATGACCCAGCCCATGTGAACAAGTAAAAGCTAGCCCAAAAAAGCGAGATATGACCTAACCCATATGACCAAGCACGACCCAACTCATTTAGCCAGGTACGATCTACTCCATATGACTATGTAAGACCTAGCCTATGAGATAAGGTATGACCCAACCATATGGCTAAGCATGATCCAACTCATGTGGCTAAGTTCGACCTAGTATATGTGGTTAGACATGACCCCAACTCATGTCTCTAGGCACGACCCAACCCGCAAGCTAAGCATGGCCTAGTTTAGTGGTAAAGCTCAACTCAACTTGTAAATGAGGCTTAACCTAGTTAGTGAAGTTAAGCATGCTCAGCTATGCGATTGGCACTAGGCATATCGTCATTCCTCTATCCAACCTGTTGTACTTCAGCCCAACCTATTACTTGGGATAAGCATGTGCGACACACGTGACTCGTCCAAGACTCAAGTGGTCAGTTCAATTTAGGAAAGCACTATACGATATAGTCTGATTCCTCTTCTTTTATTAGTTTAAGCTCGTTAATTGACTGAATTAGATATGTTTGATCGGTTTAAGTTAGTTTAGGGTGATTCTAGATGAACTTGATTAGTTTAAATCTACTTGATTTAATCGGGATCAATTAAATCTAAATTAGATGGTGATTCCAAATTGGGTCTATAAGGATTTAAGGTTAGTTCTATTAGGTAATAATTGAATTGGGTTTAGTTAAGTCAATTAAGCTAATCCAATTAGGATTTCGGTTGATTGAGGACTATTAAGATATTGATGTTTCATGCTCTTACGATTTGATAAACTTAAAGGTTTTATTTAAAGATGTCATTTAAAAATAATTATTTATTTTTTACTTTTCTTAACTTTATGATATTGATATGATTGTTATCGTGTAGTAGATGTTGTAGGAAAATCTAGGGATGACATTACATGCATAGAGGAAGAACATAAAATAAAAATCCTAAATTTCTCAAAAGGTGTTCATCGTCGTACGAAGATTGATGTGCAAATACCCGCAAAAATGAAAACAACATGTGAGATAGTTATGTTACCTAGGGAGATCATATATCCTTGAATTCCTGCAGATCTATGGAAGAGGATGAAGGAGGTCAAGCGCTCTCCTCTCTAGCGATGATTTATATGGCAAGAGCTATGAAGAAGCTCCTCAAATTGCTGCTCAAATCTCCACACCTGCTATCGGAGGAGGAGAAGGGGAGAATAGGAGGTGACAACCAAGAAGGTCTAGCTTATAATCCTTTGGTTCTCTCCTATTTATAGAGGCCTTTTATCAATTTAACCCTAATGGATTCCTACCATATTAAGTATTGGATCTCCATCCAACTACCTAAGCCTCTTAGATTAGTGGATCTCTATCCAATAATCTCTCATCGACTCTTATTGGATCTCATCTATAGGTTCCAATAATTCATGGGTTTAATGGATATCTACTAAGGTAGGAGCTCCGGTGAATATCTTATATTTGAATCTCTACTTGTCGTAACACCTATCATGTGTGTGAACCTCTAGGCCCAATAACGAACTGGTCGTGAGTTATACTATTGGGAAATCTGGAGTGACATCACATGCACAGTAGAAGAACAGAAAACAAAATCCCAGAATTCCCATAAAAAAAAGAAGGTTCCATCGTCATGTAAAGATTAGTGCGCAAAAACTTGTAAAATTAAAAAACTACACATATAAGAAAGATGTGTTACCTAAGAAGATCATATATCCCTGAAAACCTATAGATCTATAGGAGAGGATGAAGGAGGCCAATTGTCCTCCTCTCTAGTGGTGATCCACATAACAGGGGCTGCGAAGACACTCCTTAAATCACTACTCAAATCTCTTCCTCGCGTGTACCACATAATTAAGAAGAGGCTGCCCCTTCTTGTTGTCCATATTCCCCATATAGGCGCTGCAGTATAAGGAGGAGAGGGAGAGAGGAGAATAGGAGGTGACAGCCAAAAAGAACCTAGCCCATGGCCCTTTGGTTCCCTTATATTTATAGAGGTCCTCTATAACTTACCATAATAGATCCTACCATATTGGGTACTGGATCTCTATCCAACTACCCATGTTTCTTATATTAGTGGGTCTCTACCCAATAATATCTTATTGGCTCTTATTGGATCTCATCCATAGGATCCAATAATTCAGGGCTTATTAGATATCCAATCAGATAGGGGCTCTAGTGGATATCTCATATCCAAACTTCTACTCATCACAACGTCTACCATATATGTGTGACCCTCTACGCCCAATATCGAGCTAGTCATGAGTTATATATGTTATAACTCCTAGCTCAGTGAATTATTTTCTCTATAATAATTCACTTGACTCATCGACTATGGACGTACTAGGCCACTACGTCGTAGTCCCCAAACGATATAGGGGAATCCAATCCATTGGACTTGTTTATCCTTAGTTACCATATATCTATAGTCCCTCATCTATCTAATACCCTAGAGACCATATATCGGTCAAGGTGTTGTTAGGCTCATATGATTTCTACTCGAGTCTCGCTTTAATCGAATTTTCCCGGAGAACTCTTTCTCTCTCAATCCAAATGACCCTAGCCAAAGATTTGTCTAAGTAAGAATATATGAGATATTTCTCTCATAATATCAAGAGCGGATAATCCTCTATTGATATTCAATAGCCCTCGTAATGTTGGCAATCACTCCCGATGACCGATTGTGTTAGATTTAAAACTTTCAGGCCTCTAAGTCTGGTCTCAAATAGTAGAGTGCTCATATAGGACATTCTTGGTGTCTCAAGTCTAAGGACCAAATACACCACTAGGACTATGGAATCATTATTTGACAATAAGACATCATTAACCATCCAACATTCCATGATCGAAGCAATCAATGAACTTATTATCTAATGAGCACCTACACTGTATACCTAGTGTCCCTATACGAGCAGCTATGAGACTAGTTGCCTCCATCATATAGACGAGTATATAGTATACCAGTTTGTTTGGTTATCTCGATGTCCCTCTCGAGTAACCTATTGTTGGGATTATTTAGGGTTTCTGTTTAAAGGTGAATCAGTCTCATTATCGTAATCTCATCACGATCCGATTCCCATTGCACAAATCCATAGACATCACAATATATATTCATGGAACAAGCAATATAAAATGATAAAATATCAAATAATATAATAAGAAAAAAAGAGTGCGTGTCATACCACACGTGACATCACTCACGTGATTGGCTTGTAGGGCACCTATTATTGGGAAATCTAGGACGATATCACATGCATAGAGGAAGAACAAAAAAACAAAATCCTAGAATTCTCATAGAAAAGAAGGTTTCATCGTCGTACAAAAGTTGGTGCGTAAAAACCCGCGAAACCGAAAAACTATGCGTAAGAGAATTACATATGGAGATCGTATATCCCTAAAACCCGACAGATCTATGGGAGAGGATGAATGAGGTCAAGTGTCCTCCTCTCTAATAGTGATCCACACGGTAGGGGCTACGAAGATGTTCCTCAAATCGCTGCCTAAAACTCTTCCTCGTGCCCACCACGCAATCAAGAAGGGGTTGCCCCTTCTTGTTGTCTACACACCCCAAATAGGGGCTGTAGTATGAGGAGGAGAGGGAGAGAGGAGAATAGGAGGAGGTAGTCAAAAATAACCTCTAGCTTATAGGTTTTTGGTTCCCTCCTATTTATAGAGGCCTCATATCAACTTAACAGTAATGGATCCTGCCATATTGGGCATGGATCTTCATCCAACTATCCAAGCCTCTTAGATTAGTAGGTCTCTTTCCAGTAATCTCTTATTAGCTCTTATTAGATCTGTTGGGTACTCTTGGGGGCAACATCACATGCGCAGCAGAAGAATAGAAAATAAAATCCCTAATTTCCCAAAGATTTATTCGTCGTTGTGTGAAGATTGGAGCGCAAAAATTCACAAAACTTAAAACTACATATAGAACATATTGTGTTACCTAGGGAGATCGTATATCCCTGAATCCTTGCAGATCTCTAGGAGAGGACGAAGGAGGTCAAGCGCCTTCATCTCTAGTGGTGATTCACACAGTAGGGCTGCGATGACACTCTTCCAAACTCCAGGCTTGCTTTGAGGTGGAGAGGGAGAGGAGAATAGGAGAGGCAAGCAAAGGCTCTAGCCTATGAACCACTGAATCCCTCATATTTATAGAGGTCCCCTGTCATCTTAACCCTAATGGATCCTCCCCTATTGGGCATTGGATCTTCATCCAACTACCCAAGCCTCTTAGATTAGTGGATCTCTATCCAATAATCTCTCATGGGCTTTTATTGGATCTCGTCCATGGGATCCAATAATTTAGAGGCTTATTGGATATCCAATAAAATAGGGGCTTTGGCGGATATCTCATATCCGAACCTCTACTCATCGCAACGCCTACCATATGTGTGTGACCCTCTAGGCCCAATATCTAGCTGGTTGTGAGTCATACCTATTAGAAATCCTTCTGGCTCAGTGAATTATTATCTTCATAATAATTCACTCGACTTATCGACTACAGACGTACTATGCCATTACGCCGTAGTCCCGAGACGATACAGGAGAATCCAATCTATTAGACATGTTTGTCCTCAGTTACCATGTACCTATAGTCCCTCATCCATCTAATATCCCAGAGATCGTATACCGGGTATAGTGCTGTCAAACTCATACGGTTTCTTCTCGAGTCTTGCTCTAATCGGATTCTCCCAAAGAACTCTTTCTCTCTCAATCCGAATGACCCTAGCCAGAAATTTGTCTAAGCAAGAACACATGGGATATTTCTCTCATGATACCGAGAGTGGATGATCCTTTATCGACACTCAATAGCCCTCGTAAGGTTGACTACCACTCTTGATGACCGATTGTACTAGATCTGGGACATCCAAACCTATAAGTCCGGTATCAAAGAATGGAGCACTCATACAGGATATCCTTGGTGTCTCAAGTCTAAGGACCAAATACACTACTAGGACTACGGAATCGATGTCTGACAATAAGGTATCATTAATCATCCAGCATTTTGTAAGCGGATCAATTAGTGAACTCATTTTCCAATGAGCACCTGTACTGTATCCCTAGTGTCCCCACATGAGTAGCTATGAGACCAGCTGCATCCATTATATAGATGAATATACAGCACACAAGTTTGTTCGGTTATCTCGATGTCCCTCTCGAGTAACCTATGATCGGGATTATTTAGAATCTGTGTTTAAAGGCGAATCGGTCTCATTATCGTGATCTCATTATGATCTGATTCTCATTGCATAGATCCAACGACATCATAATATATACATTCATATATGCAATAGTCAATATAAAGTGATAAATGCCAAAATATAATAAGTAAAACGATTACATTTCAAGTCACACATGCCATCAGTCACGTGATTGGCTTGCTAGGCACATATGACTAGTAGGATCTCATTCATAGGATCCAATAATTTAGGGGCTTATTGGATATCCAATAAGATAGGGGCTCCAACGAATATCTCATATCCGAACCTCTACTCGTCGCAACACCTACTATATATGTGTGACTCTCTAGGCCCAATATCGAGCTGGTCGTGAGTCATACCTATCAGAACTCTTTCTAACTCAGTGAATTATTATATTTATAATAATTCACTCGACTCATCGACTACAAATGTACTGAGCCACTACGCCGCAATCCCTAGATGATACAAGAAAATATAATCCTTTGGACCTATCTATACTCAGTTACCGTGTATCTATAGTCCCTCATCCATCTAATATCCTAGAGATTGTATACCGGGCATGGCACTATCAAGCCCATATAGTTTCTATTCGATTCTCATTCTAATCGAATTCTTTTGAAGAATTCTTTCTCTCACAATCTGAATAACCCTAGTTAGAGATTTGTCTGAGCAAAAACACATGGGATATTCCTCTCATGATACTGAGAGCGGATGATCCTCTATCGACACTCAATAGCCCCCGTAATGTTGGCTACCACTCCCGATGATAGGTTGTGCTAGATCTGGAACCTCTAGACCTATAAATCCGGTATCATAGGGTGGAATACTCATACAGGACATCCTTGGTATCTCAAGTTTAAGGACCAAATACACCACTAGGACGACAGAATCGTTCTTTGATAATAAGGCATCATCAACCATCCAACATTCCATGAGCGGATCAATTAGTGAATTCATTCTCCAATGAGCACTTGCATTGTATCTATAGTGTCCCCACATGAGTAGCTATGAGACCAACTGCATCCATCATATGGATGGGTATATAGCACACTAGTCTGTCTAGTTATTTGGATGTCTCTCTCGAGTAACCTATGATCAGGATTATTTAGGATCTGTGTTTAAAGGTGAATCGGTCTTATTATTATGATCTCATCACGATCTGATTCTCATTGCACAGATCCATGGACATCATAATATATTAATGCAATAGGTAATATAAAGTGATAAAATATCAAATAATAATAATAAGCAAAAATACTATGTGTCAAATCACACGTGTCATCATTCATATGATTGGCTTGCAATGCACCTATAACTAGCACCTATGACTAGCTCATACTTGTCAAAACTCCTTCTAGCTCAGTGAATTATTATCTTTATAATAATTCACTCGACTTATTGACTATGGACGTACTAGACCACTACGTCGTAGTCCCTAAACAATATAAAGGAATCCAATCCTTTGGACCTATATATCCTCAATTACCGTGTACCTATAGTCTCTCATTCATTTAACATCCCATATTTCGTATACTTGGCATGGTGTTGTCAGGCCCATATGGTTTCTCCTTAAGTCTCACTCTAATCGGATTGTCCTAGAGAACTCTTTCTCTCTCAATCAGAATGACCTTGACTAAGGATTTCTCTAAGTAAGAATACATGGGATATTCCTCTCATGATTCCGAGAGTGAATAATCCTCTATCGATACTCAATAACTCTTGTAAGGTTGGTTGTCACTCCTAGTGACCAGTTGTACTAGATCTATAACTTTCAAACCTATAAGTCCGGAATCAAATAGTGGAGTACTCATACAGGACGTTCTTAGTATCTCAAGTCTAAGGACTAGGTACACCACTGGAATGACAGAATCACTATTTGACAATGAGGTATCATCAACCATCTAGTATTCCGTGAGCGAATCAATTAGTGAACTCATTCTCTAATGAGCACCTGCACTATAGCCCTATTGTCCCCACATAAACAACTATAAAACCAGACGCCTCTATCATATGGATAGGTATACAACATACCGATCTCTCCGGTAATCTCGATGTTCCTCTCGAGTAACCTATGACGAAGATTATTTAGAGCCCGTGTTTAAAGATGAATCAATCTCATTATTGTGATATTATCACAATGTGATTCTCATTGCATAGATCCATGAATATTATAATATACTTATGCATCAAGTAGTATAAAGTAAGAAAATATCATAATAATAATAAGCAAAAAGACTGTGTGTTATGTCACACGTGTCATCACTCACGTGATTAGCTTTTAGGGCACCTATGACTAGTAAATGTGGCTAGGCTAGTGGTTCACATTGGAAGTGCAACCTATGAAATGAACTGTGGGCCCATTATAGTATGGAGCCACTAATGAACATAGTATAGCAGATCATTTATCAAGCATAGTCTCTCATAATATTTAATTATATTGATTTCTTCATGCATGCGTGAGTGATTGGATAAATGTAAATGAATGATCATAAATGTTTATGTATCCTTGTCGAATACAGGTATGATGATTCCTTTCGAGGATTATCAAGCCATCATACGTGACAGTTAGATGATTCCTCTATCCATTATTGAAAGGAATGTGTCCCCACTTGGGCATGTGAGGAATATCACTCCATCCGTTGTTGGGAGTACGATATGGGTTATCTCCATCCGCTATTGGGAGGAATCTATCTCGTGGAGTATGCCTCTCCATCCGCTGTTGGAAGAGTGCACTATCAAGTGTGATGTATGCCTTTGTTATCTGATTATTATGTATATATTACATGTGGCTAATGCATGATTTTATTTATTATATAAGAAATTATATTATATTTCTGATGCATAAGTTTTATGAGAAATCGATATATTATCATTTTTTATTAAATTATTGATATTTTTATATATTTTATAAATATTGAAGATTATTTTTATGATTTTTCAAAGGTTCCTACTCGCATTTATGGTTGTTGATATGTTTTTATCTTATATTTATTTTCAGAATAATCTATTATTTTATAATATATCTGAAGTTGGGTGGAAGAGACTTATAATCCTACCATGTAATCCTTTTTATAGTTAATAAAATATTTATCATTTTAAATGAAAGAATTTGAATTCAAAAATAAAGAAAAAAATAAATTATGAATAATAAAATGATAATTTATTATATTTTATAAATCTAGGATGTGACACTTTTGGCTTATTTATTTATTGCCAAGGATGGATCCCCTTCCTCGGGAGCTCGAATGCATCTAAAGGGATTTCATAGGCTTTGAGGGATTTACTTTGCCTTATCAGCAAAAAGAAGCTTTAGGAAGCTTATTGGTAAGGAAACTACATTTATTAACATAGATGAAATCAATAATTTTCACAATGTAGCCGAGCTGCTGCATAACTATTCAAGTGCTATTGGTTATTCTCACATGATCTAGTGGAAGAGGTCTTAGCTATTCTGGTCCCTATGCTTCCTTTTGCTTATAGATATGGACGCCACACCCTCTCAATGCCAGTAGCAGTTAAGGTGCTTACAAGTTTTTGATAGCATCTGGATTGCTGAAAAGATGGTTTGAGCCCTCAATATACCTCCAAAGGTAAAAATATTCATTTGGAAGATTATTTGGCGTCAGTGCCCAATTTCATCATAGTTATCGAGAATTTATTATTCTCAAATATCTCCCTGTCATATCTATAATTTATTTCAGGATTTAGTTTTTTATATTTTCTTTATATGCTCCTATGTCTCCTCTTGCTAGATATTGGTGGAATCTAAACTCAATTACTCTTTCAAATTCTTCAATTCTTGAGAACAAGACACTTGGATCAATGAAGAATCTAATCTTGATAAGGATTATGATATTTTCCTATGTAGGTTAATTGCTAACTCTACGGTGTTCATATATCTATTGAAACAACAAACTATTACGCAATCGTCACTCCACATTGCTATCAACTTGGTGTCATGCTATTATTATGTCTAATGATTACAAGATTCAACACAACTCTACAAAGATACATAGACTCTTATCTTTTGTTACCCAAATAACAACTCCTCATCATAGTGATAAGACCCTAGGATTTTATCATGAAAGAAAGAGGAGAAAAGAGAATGATCGCTTCGAGGGGATCAGTCTCTTTGATCACTTTGAGAGGATCGACCTCCTAGGGTTTGTCAAAAGATTGAATAATATTTCATTGTATTACATCACTATTCATAGAGTTACACATAGAGTCAACCAGGACTTAAACTCTAATAATAAATATTAAATAAACTTCTATTCGACCCTAACTAAACTAAACATACTCAATAAATATTATTCAAAAGCTTAGAAAATAACAGGATTCTAGCAATTCCTCTCTCTTCAAATCAACCTTGTCCTTAAGGTTGAGCAGCATTAAACTCGGAGAGCTTCTCTTTCAACACTTCAGTCATAGGCTATCTATAGCACATCACAACGCATTGATCAAGTAAGTATGGTCTCCACTTTTTTATAGTGTAAGCAATAGGTCAACATTTCAGTGTAGTAATCATTGCAAGAAACTCCTGGCCCTGTATAATCAATTTCTTTGAACATTTGCTATCATAAGTTAAAATCCGTCCATCAGCGATCTTTACTTCGAATATGTCACAACCTTCAATATGGTAGGCAAATCGGTCGGCAGCCTTATTGTCCATAAAATTGTTAGTGCTACCAATATCAATCAAAACAGTGAGAGGCTAATGTTTCAAAGTTTCTCCAATTTCCATAGTTTGTAGGTTAGTGTAGCTAGCCAATGCATGCACTGTATATGTGATGGCTTCAGTATCTTCATCAGTTTTCACACCTTCATGATCGGAGTCCAACTCTTCTACTTCTGGTTCCTCCTTGTTCGGCTCAATCATTAAAAGTTTCTCTTGTTTGCATCGGTGCTCCTTACTCTACTTTTCATCGCAATGCTAGCACAAAACCTTCGCTGATCTTTCTTTGAGCTCTTCTCGGGTTAGTCTTCGAGTGTTAGGATTTTGACTAGGAGTAGATGGGGTGGGCTGCTTATTGATCACCTATTTATTGACACATCTATTTCGACGATATTCTATGTTGATTTTTTCCTTATGTAGGCATGCAAATGAGATCGTAGCTATCATAGTACGTGATTGACGAGCGTTAACTTCACACCGAATATCTGGATTGAGTCCTTCGATAAATGTACACACGAGTTGTCATTCAGACTAATCTCTAGCTTGATTTGATAATATTTCAAACCTACTCTGATATTCCAACATTGTAGAAGTCTGACGAATTTTTGCGAGCTGTCCATCAACGTTCTCGTATTCTGATGGGCCAAAGCGAACAAGAAGCTCTCTCTTGAACTGCTTCCACGAGGGAACTCCATGGCAAGTTTCATACTAATCATATCACTGGATTGTTGAATTTTGTATTTTGATAATGAAACCAATTGATAATTATGTTTATGTTTTAATCTGCGTTTTGAGTGACGTAGGATGCTTCAATCAGGATGAGACAATTAAAGCAGGAAAAATCATGTTGGGCCAGAGGAACATGTCAGAAGATTGGACGTCGGGCCGGTGGATCGGTCAATGTATCGACAGAAGGCTTCAGGCCGTGGATTCGGGCATCGGGCTAAGAAGAGCGGACATTGCGCCAAGGATATCGGAGTTACGGAGTCAAATGGCCAATTGGGTAATAAGCCGCAGGAGAGGATGATGCACCGAAGAATCGGATGAAGCATCGAGGGACCAATGACATGCCGGACAACTTGATTAATGCTTAGTATTAATTGTCTATATCGAAGTTTATTTTATATGTGCAGGATTAACGACGATGGCAGTAAGACATGCAGTAGGAGTTACGTCGAAGTTAAGACCATGATCATATTAGGGGTTCAAGAGTTCAACGGAAGTCCGGACGATCGTCGGAGATTCTACGGGAACAAATCCGAGAAGTCCAGGAGATTGCCAAAGAAGCTCGTCGGAACTCGCCAAGTGGATCGTCGCAAGTCCAGGAGTTTGCCGAAAGTCCACCGGAGCATCGTAGAGGGTTCATCGGATGTTCACTGGAAGTTTGCAGGAAGCTCACCGAAAGAAGCGATTGACGCACCGGAGCAAGTTACAGTATTAATGTCTTAAATATCGTAGTTAGCATGTAGATTAAGTTAGGAATGGGAGGTGATCCCATTAACTTAATATGGGGGCAATTGGACCCTTGACATATCCAAATTGGGCCGAATAGATCAGCCTATTTGGACCCAGAATTCCTGGCCGGCGGTGTCACCGCCTAGGAGCTCAGTCTCCCAGGAATGCTAGGCGGTGGTACCGCCCTTATCAGGCGGTGGTACCACCTGAGCTCGGTCTCCGAGCGAAGTTAGGCAGTGGTACCGCTTGAGCTCGGTCTCCGAGCTATGTCGGGCAGTAGTACCACCCAGTTATGGTGGTAGTACCGCTAGGACCCCAGAAATCCGGGAGATGACATTTTTTAGCTCCAAATTTGAACCAGTTGGGGCCTATATAAACCCCACCCTTTCCTGCATGAAAGGGCACCAAAAGCTTGCATTTATTCTAAGAATTTGAGAGCTTAAAAGTGTTGTAAAAGGCTAGAAGTTCTTCTCGCTCTTTCCTTCTAAGTTTTGATCATTCAAGAGAGGAGTGAAAATCTGTAAGGGTTGTCTCCTAAGCCCGTAAAAAGGAGTAAAGCTGTAAAAGGGTGGTTGGCCTTCGCCTATTGAAGGAAGGCCTCTAGTGGACGTCAGTGGCCTCATCGGAGGAGGAAGCCAAAAGTGGATATAGGTCAAGATTGACCGAACCACTCTAAATCTCGGTTTGCATTTACATTCTGCTCTCTATCTTAACTACAAACTGCCTCCATTGCTTTTCTTCAACTGTACTTCGCTTAATCTTAAGTTGAAGAACTTTCCAAATTGGTTTTTCATCGAAAGTGTTTTTATAGTATGAACGTTGTTTTAAATCATCGAAAGTTTTTCGCTGCACTAATTCACCCCCTCCCCAAACCCCAACCCCCCCCCCCCCCCCCTCTCCCCTCTTAGTGCTATTGATCCTAACATGGATTGCATCTCCGTCTATATTGAGGCTCTTCGGAAGGCAGCGTTGCTCTGTCTCTGTCGTATTGCGAAAGGAGGCACTGGTGACGTCGAGGGATCGTGTGCGGTTGAGGAAACGACGGTGGCTGTGGTGGTCGTGGTTGCTTTGTTTTGATCGCTATGAGCAGGAATGGTCGTGTTAGGATCGAGTCGACACTAAGAGGGGGGGAGGGTGAATTAGTGCAGCGGATAAAAATGTCAGTTTTAAAAATCTTTCGTTCGATTAAAATTGATTTCGACGAAAACTGTTTCGGAGATATGTTAATTTGAAAGTGTCAAAACCTAAGAGAGATGGCATTTTCCGACAACCAAGAGGGTCACTCAATTACACGTCCGCCCATGTTCAATGGAATGAAAAACACTTATTGGAAGACTAAAATGAGGAATTTTCTGATTTCTATGGATTTTGAGCTATGGAACATTGTCGAAAATGATTTTCAAAAGTCTTCTCTTCGAATGAACGATTGAAATGAGTTGGAGAAGAAGATTTTTGTTTTAAACGCTAAGGCTATGAATGCCTTATTTTATGCTTTAGATAAAAACGAGTTCAATCGAGTGTCTATTTGTGAAATGGCTTTTGATATTTGGCACACACTCGAAGTTACTCACGAAGGCACTAGTAGAGTAAAAGAGTAAAAAAATAATCTTTTAGTTCATACTTATGAGTTGTTTTGGATGAAACCGAGTGATACCATTGGAGGCATGTACACCCGATTTACAGATGTCATCAATGGTCTAAAAAGTTTCTCAGATTTTGAACTTGTTAATAAAATTTTAAGATCCCTTATAAAGAGTTGGGACCTTAAAGTAACGGTCATTCAAGAGGCCAAGGACTTAAATAACTTTCCTCTCGAGGAACTAATCGGGTCACTAATGACCTATGAGATGACTTGTAATGCTAATGAAGAGTTTGAGAATAACTTTCCAAAGAACAGGAAAGATATGACACTAAGAACTCAAGAAGACCACTTGAAAGAAAATTTAAGTGATAAGGACTATGATGATGACTTGGTACTCTTGACAAGAAAGTCCAAAAAATTCATAAAAAGGAACAAATTTAAAAATGACTCTAAAAATAAATTTGAACCTAAGAAAAAACAAGTTATATGCTACGAATGCAAGAAGTCGGGACATTTCAAAAGTGAATGTCCTTAGGCAAAAAAGAAGCAACCAAAGAAGAAGAATGCTCTTAAAGTAACTTGGAACGATTAAGTGCTTTTGAAGAAGATGAGCCAACCAACACCGAGCAAGTTGCTCACTATACACTAATGACTATTGGAGATGAGGTAAGCAGTTCATTAGATACAAATTTATCTTTTGATGAGCTTTTAAGCACTTTTTATGATTTATTTAATGAATGTAAATTAGTTAGTAAAAAATATAAAGTGTTAAAAAAGGAGCATGCTTCTTTTGTTAGTGATTTTGATAGACTAAAAATTGAGCATGATAATAGTTTAGCTCCTTGTACAAAATGTTATGAATTAGAAATGCTTAAAAAGAAAAACTTACTACTCAAAGAAACCTTAGAAAAGTTTGAGGTTGGTAGCAAGTCCTTGAACATGATCCTTGCCAATAAAGGCACGTTCAAGGCGGAATCGGATTTGTGAGTAGCTCTCACCAAAATCCAACCACCTTTGTTAAAAGCCCTACCTTGCATGTATCACCCACCCCACATCAAATGCAACTTTTATTGCAAACTTGGACATATTACCTATAAATGTCCACTTAAGAGATATAGTTCACACAAATTGATTTGGGGTTTCTAAAAGAACCATAAAGAACTCTATGCAAAATGATAAGTTGAGTAGATCGATTTTTAAGGTATCCAAGGTTAAATGACTACCTAAAAATCACCATCTTTTGTAAAAATATTTACCATCACAAGTTAGGAGCAATAGATGGTACCTTGACAGTGGATACTCAATGCATATAACCGGAGATCTATCTCAATTCTCTAAGCTCACTAGCCTAAACGAAGAATATGTCACCTTCGGAGACAACAAGGGTAAAATCATTCGTAAAGGAACCATATGTAACAAATCTAATTTTTTTATTGAAGATGTATTGTTGGTTGATGGCTTAAAGCATAATCTTTTGAGCATTAGTTAATTGTGTGAGAAAGGATACATCATTATATTTGAATCCAATGCTTGCATTATTAAAAAACCACACCAAAACAAATCTATGATTGCATTAAAACAAAATAATGTATACACTATCGATATTGATGATCTTTGTAATGAAATGTGTTTTTCAGTTTTTAATGACAATGCTTGGTTTTAGAGATTAGGTCATGCTAGCATGAAACTAATCTCTCAAATCTTATCTAAAGAACTTGTTAGAGGCATTCATAACATTAAGTTCATCAAAGACAATATGTATGATGCATGTCAACTAGGAAAATAAAAAAAGGATAGTTTCAAACCAAAGAACCAAATAAGCACCTTTAAATCATTGCAATTGATCACTTGTTCAGACCAATTACTACATCAAGCCTAAGAGGTAGCAAATACGTCTTTGTCATCGTAGACGATTATAGTAGATACACTTGGACATACTTCCTGGCACACAAAAGTGATTGCTTTAGGTATTTTTTAAAGTTTTGTAAACTTGTTTAAAATGAAAAAGGCTTTATGATTTCATCAATTCGGAGTGATCATAGTGACGAATTTCAAAATCATGATTTCTAAAATTTTTGTGAATCTAATCAATACAACCATAATTTCTCTACTCCGAGAAATCCTCAACAAAATGAAGTAGTAGAAAGAAAAAATAAAAATTTACAAGAAATGGCAAGAACCATATTAAACAAACATAGCCTACCCAAATATTTTTGGGCCGAAGCCATAAATACTACATGTTATGTCATGAATAGAGTTCTAGTAAGACCATTACTTTTCAAAACTCTTTATGAGTTAATGGAACAACAAAAAATCTAACGTTTCATATTTTAAAGTTTTCGGGTGTAAATGTTTTATCTTGAATGAAAAAGATGCCTTAGGAAAATTTGATGCAAAATCTGATGAAAGAATTTTTCTTAGCTATTCTTCTATTTCTAAGGTCTTTCGTATTTTTAACAAAAGAACTTTGGTTATAGAAGAGTCTATTCATGTTGTTTTTAATGAAGTTTTCGAAGTTAAGAAAAATGATTTTGATGATGATATTAATTTTGATGCTTTGAATTTAAATGAAACCCTTTCTCCATCTAGTAACTTGGATGCATCTTCTTCCGAAATATCCTTACCCAAGGAATAGAAGTATGTAATCCTAAGGAGCTAATCATAGAAGATACATCAAAAGGAGTTCAAACTCGTTCTTCTCTTAAAATTTTTTTTGCCAACACTGTTTTTCTTTCTCAAATTGAACCTAAATGCATTGACGAGGCCTTGAAAGATGATTTATGAGTTATCGCAATGTAAGAAGAGTTGAACTAATTTGAAAGAAATGAGGTGTAGAAGCTTGTTCCAAGGTCAAATGACTATTTAGTTATTGGTATTAAATGAGTCTTTAGAAATAAGCAAGATGAATTTAGTATCGTGGTTAGAAACAAAGCTAGATTAGTGGCCAAGGATTTCAACGAAGAAGAAGGTATCGATTATAAAGAAACCTTCGCTCTTGTGGCACGACTAGAAGTCATAAGGATGCTCCTTGCCTATGCCAGTAGTAATAATTTTAAGTTATTTCAAATGGATATTAAAAGTGATTTTCTTAATGACTTTATTTCCGAAGAAGTTTATGTTGAATAACCTCCCGGATTTGAGAATGATAATTTTCCTAATCATGTGTTTAAATTAACTAAAGCTCTTTATGGATTGAAATAAGCCTCAAGGGCTTGGTACAAGAGACTTAGCTTATTTCTTATCCAAAATAATTTCTCTAAAAGTAAGGCCGATACCACATTATTTATTAAAATTTTAAAAATAATATTTTTATTATTTAAATTTATGTTGATGATATTATTTTTGGTTCCACGAATGAATCTTTATACGAAACATTTACCAAAAGTATGAACCAAGAGTTTCAAATGAGTTTAATGGGTGAATTAACTTTCTTTTTAGGCTTACAAATCAAACAACTTAATGATGATATTTTTATGAGTCAAACAAAATATGCATTAGACTTACTAAAACGATTTAATATGGATTGTTCAAAGGCCATCAACACTCCTATGAGTACCTCCACTAAGTTAGACATTGACAAAAATGGAGAAAGCTTTGATCAAAAAACTTATAGGGGTATCATAGGCAGTTTACTATACCTCACCGCAACTAGACCAGATATCATGTTTAGTGTAGGACTTTGTGCTAGGTTTCAATCTAATCCTAAGATATCTCATATTAAAGCAGTTAAATGAATTCTTAGATATCTTAAAGGAATCACTAATCTAGGATTATGGTATCCAAAATCCGAGAACTTTGAACTAATTGCTTATGCTGATGCGGATTTTGCTTGATGTAGAATAAATAGAAAAAGTACATCCGAAACATGTAAATTCTTATGTCATGCACTTGTCTCTTAGTCTTCCAAAAAATAAAACTCGGTTGCACTATCTACAACCGAAGTCGAATATATAGCTATGAGTGCATGTTGTACACAAGTTGTATGGATGAAAAATACATTAGAAGATTATAAGATTCACCTTAAGAACATTCTCATAAAATGTGATAACATGAGTGCAATATGTTTAACAAAAAAATCCTATTCAACACTCTAGAACTCAACATATTGACATTAGGCATCACTTTATACGAGATCATGTTAATAATCATGATGTAATTTTAAAATTTAATGATACAAAACATCAATTGGTCGATATCTTTATAAAACCTTTAAATGAAGAATAATTTGATTTCATTATAAGGGAGTTAGGGATGTTAAATTGTTTGAATGCATGATCTTTGATGTATATCTTTTTCAAACTTTCTCGGCTTTCATGAAATCCAAAATATGAAAACTTTTGATGTTGCTGTGATCGTTTTAATGTTGATAACTTTTGATGTTAAGAACTTTTGAATGTGACCATGCAACGATACAATATCGATTGGATAAATTGGTGTGAAACTTGCTTGAATTTTTACCACACTTGCATTGTTGAATTGTTCTCCTTTTTGTTGATAACAAAGGGGGAGAAATGATACCAAAATATGGCAAAATTGATTACCAATTGGCATTGGCATTATAAATATATGTAATATATCTTATCGTAAACTTTCTTGAATTTTTACCACACTTGCATTGTTGAATTGTTCTCCTTTTTGTGGATGACAAAGGGGGAGAAATGATATCAAAATATGGCAAAATTGATGACCAATTGGCATTGGCATTGTAAATATATGCAATGTATCTTATCGTAAACTTTCTTGAATTTTTACCACACTTGCATTGTTGAATTGTTCTCCTTTTTGTGAATGACAAAAGGGGAGAAATGATACCAAAATATGGCAAAATTGATGACCAATTGACATTGGCATTATAAATATATACAATGTATCTTATCGTAAACTTGCTTGAATTTTTACCACACTTGCATTGTTGAATTGTTCTCTAATGACAAAAGGGAAGAAATAATATCAAAATATGGCAAAATTGATGATCAATTGGAATTGAGATTATAAATATATGCAATGTATCTTATCATAAATATGCTTGTATCTTATCATAAATGCTTGAAATATGATTGGTATCGTCAAATATAAATACTTAAAAAATATCAAATGTTTACTTGAAATATACCGTAATGTGGCATAATTACTTATGTGGCATGATTACTTTTAAATGTTTCATTCTTAGTATCATGCTTAATTTCATATCAAATTGTTATGATGAGGTATCATAAGCTTAACTTGCTATTTACAATTGATACCATGATGACTTGTCAATCGTATCATCTTTCGAAATTTGAAAATGTATACGTGGTATCATATTTTGAATCAGTGAATCATGATAAGTATCATGTTGAATAATAACTTATCAATTTAATGCTTGAATTTAAAAGTCTTGAATTTAAAAATATTTTTTCTTAAAATATGACATATAGATAGGGGAAGTTAAGGTTAACTCCTTCATCAATTGGTTGTCCTCATCAAAAAGGGGGAGATTATTGAATCTCGAATTTTGATGATGAAATCAATTGGTGAATTGTTTGACCTAATCTATGTGTTGAGATAAATGTGCAAGATTAACTACGATAGCAGTAAGGCATAAAGCAGATGATGGGCCGGAGTCGAAGATTCGGGTGTACCGGAAGTGTGTCGGTAGCTCACCAAGAATTCATCGGAAGTTCGCCGGAGGCTCGTCGGAAGATTGCTGAGAGCTCATCGGAAGATCACCGAGAGTTCATCAGAAGATCACTAAGAGTTCGTCGAGAGTTCGCTAGAAGTTTTGCCGAGAAGTTCACCGGAGGTTCGCTGAAAGAAAAATCGACATACCGGACTAATTGCATGCCTTAATCATAGTTAGAACATTTGTTAAGTTAGGATCGGAAGGTAATCTCACTAACTCGGTCAAGGGCCAACTGGGCCCTTAATAGGGCTGAATTGGGCCGAATTGAACAGCCCATTCAGCACTGAAATCACGGTCGGCAGTGGCACCGCCTGGCAGACCCGGTCTCCTAGGTGTTTTGGGCGATGGTACTACCGACAGTTAATGCTGCCAGTGGTGCTACTGCCCCTGTCAGGCAGTGGTACCGCCAAAGCTCGATCTCCGAGTTCTATTAGGCGGTGGTACCGCCAGTACCCCAAAAAACCGAGATGAGACACTTTTTGGCTCCAATTTTGAAGTCATTGTGGCCCATAAATACCCCACCCTTTTCTGCATGAAAGGGCACGAAAGTGTTGGCATAATCTTGAATCTTTGAAGTGTTAAAGTGTTGTTAAAGTGTTGTAAAAGTGCTAGAGTCCTCCTTCCTTTCTAAGTGTTGAGATAATTCAAGAGAGGTGTGAGACTTGTAAAGGTTATCTCCTAAACTCGTGAAAAGGAGAAAGCGTTGTAAAGAGGTGGTTGGTCTTCGCCTATTGAAGGAAGACCATTAGTGGACATTGGCGACCTCGACGGAGGAGGAATCGGAAGTGGATATAGGTCATAACGACTAAACCACTCTAAATTCAGGTTTGCTTTTCTATTTGCGCAATTTACATTACGGCAAACTTCCTTAACTCTCTCTTTGCACTCTTAGAAAAGCTTTCAAGTTCAATTTCTTTCCGAAACAGATTGAATCGAAAAAAATATTTTTCGGAATCAATGCTTTTTTCGTTGCATTAATTCACCCCCAACCCCCACCCCCCCACTCCTCTTAGTGCCGCTCTTGATCCTAACAGGTTGAGCGACTACAGTTGTGACCCAAGGGGAGGCAGTGATGGTGTTGGGAAATCATTGGGGGGGCGACATCATATGCGCAGCGGAAGAACAAGAAAACAAAAATCCCCGATTCCCAAAAAGATGTTCATCGTCGTGCGAAGATTGGTGCGCAAAATCCGCAAAAACACAAAACTGCGTATAGAGATTGTGTTACCTAGGGAGATCGTATATCCCTGTTTCCTTGCAGATCCTTAGGAGAGGGTGAAGGAGGTCAAGCGTCCTCCTCTCTAGCGGTGATCCACACAGCAGGGTTGCGACGACGCTCCTCAAAACTCCAGGCCTACTCTGAGGTGGAGAGGGAGAGGAGAATAGGAAGGGCAAGCAAAGACTCTAGCCTATGAGGCTGTGAATCCCTCCTATTTATAGAGATCTCGTGTCAAAACCCTAATGGGTCCTTTCCCTAGTGGGTATTGGATCTGCATCCAATAAGACAAGGGCTCCGTCGGATATCTCATATCCGAACCTCTACTCATCGCAATGCCTACCATATGTGTGTGACCCTCTAGGCCCAATATCGAGCTGGCCATGAGTCATACCTGTCAGAACCCTTTCTAACTAAGTGAATTATTATCTCTGTAATAATTCACTCGACTCATCGACTACGGAAGTACTAGGCCACTACGCCGTAGTCCCCAGACGATACAGGGGAATCCAATCCATTGGACCTGTCTGTCCTCAGTTACCATGTACCTATAGTCCCTCATCCATCTAATATCCCAGAGACCGTATATCGAGCATGGTGCTGTCAGACCCATACGGTTTCTACTCGAGTCTCGCTCTAATCGGATTCTCCCGGAGAACTCTTTCTCTCTCAACCCGAATGACCCTGGCCAGGGATTTGTCTGAGCAAGAACACATGGGATATTCCTCTCATGATACCGAGAGTGGATGATCCTCTATCGACACTCAATAGCCCTCGTAAGGTCGACTACCACTCCCAATGACCAGCTGTACTAGATCTGGGAACAGCCAAACCTATAAGTCTGGTATCAAAGAGTGGAGCACTCATACAGGACATCCTTGGTGTCTCAAGTCTAAGAACCAGATACACCACTAGGACTACGGAATCGTTGTCTGACAATAAGGCATCATCAACCATCCAGCATTCCGTAAGCGGATCAATCAGTGAACTCATTCTCCAATGAGCACCTGTACTGTATCCCTAGTGTCCCTACACGAGCAGCTATGAGACCAGCTACATCCATCATATGGACGGGTATACAGCACACCAGTCTATCCGGTTATCACGATGTCCCTCTCGAGTAACCTATGACCGGGATTATTTAGGATATGTGTTTAAAGGTGAATCGATCTCATTATCGTGATCTCATCACGATCCGATTCCCATTGCACAAATCCAAGGACATCACAATATATATGCATTTATGCAATAGTTATAAAGTGATATATGCCAAAATATAATAAGCAAAAAGATTCTGTATCAAGTCACACGTGCCATCACTCACGTGATTGGCTTGCTGGGCACTTATGACTAGCAATCTCCCACTTGACCTAAAGCCAATCACCTATGTGTCTGATCCCCATCAGACCCCTGTGACGCTCAAAGACAATCTGAGACAATGGCTTTGTAAGTGGATCTGCAATGTTATCTTCGGATGAAACTCTTTCCACTACTACATCTCCTCGGGTTACGATCTCTCTGATAAGTTGGAACCTCCTCAGAACACTTCTAATGAGACCCGGGTTCCCTTATTTAAGTAATCGCCCCGTAGTTGTCGCATTATAAGGAAGTCGGCTCCTCGTTACTCGGCACGACTCCCAAATCTGTGATAAACTTCTTCATCCAGACTCCCTCCTTTGCTGCATCCGATGCAACAATGTACTTCGCCTCTGTGGTCGAGTCAGCAGTGGTATCTTGCTTGGAACTCTTCCAGCACACTGCTTCTCCATTCAAGGTGTACACATACCCTGAATTCGACTTGCTATCATCGACATCAGACTGAAAACTTGAGTCAATGTAGCCTTCAACCTTAAGGCTATTACCTCCATATACTAGTAAAAGATCCTTAGTCCTTCTCAAGTACTTAAGGATACACTTTACTGCTTTCCAGTGCTCCAAGCCTGGATCCGCCTGATACCTGCTCGTGACACTCAGAGCATGCGCTATATCAGGCCTAGTACATAGCATGGCATACATGATAGACCCTATTGCTGAGGCATAAGGTATCATATCCATGTTCGCCCTTTCTTCTGGAGTCTTAGGGGACATACTCGTAGAAAGCGATATCCCATATCTCATCGGTATGAGACCTCTTTTGGAATTTTCCATGCCAAACCTTTTGACAATAGTTTCTATGTACCTGGACTGGGACAAGCCAAGTATCCTTTTGGATCTATCTCTATAGATTCTAATCCCCAAGATATAAGATGCTTCTCCTAAGTCCTTCATGGAGAAGTGTCTAGATAACCAAGCCTTTATTGTGGATAGCATTCCTATGTCATTCCCAATGATGAGGATGTCATCCACATATAACACCAAAAAGCTAATAGCGCTCCCACTTACCTTTCTGTATACACAAGGCTCATCTTCGTTCTTAACGAAGTCATAAGATCTGATTGCCTCATCAAATCTTATGTTCCAACTTCGGGAAGCTTGCTTTAGTCCATAAATGGATCTAAGCAACCTACACACCTTATCTGGGCAGTTCTTGGACACGAATCCCTCAGGTTGCATCATATACACCTCCTCCTCCAGGTTCCCGTTGAGGAATGCGGTTTTCACATCCATCTGCCAGATCTCATAATCATAGTGTGCTGCAATAGCCAATAGAATTCTGATGGATTTTAGCATTGCTACGGGTGAGAAAGTTTCGTCGTAGTCAACACCTTGCCTTTGACGATACCCCTTAGCCACTAGCCTTGCTTTATAGGTCTCTACCTTTCCATCTACTCCGATCTTTTTCTTAAAGATCCACTTGCAACCGATGGGTACAATACCTTAGGGTGCATCAACTAGGTTCCAAACCTTATTGGAGTACATAGAATCCATCTCAGAATTCATGGCTTCTTTCCACTTCCCGGAGTCTATACTCATAATAGCCTCCTCGTAGGTCTGAGGATCAATATCCTCAGCATCCTCTCCTCTAATATGTCCCACATATCTCTCAGGAGGATGAGATACTCTATCAGACCTACGTAAAGTTGAAACTTGTGTATTAGGTACCTGAACAGACTCGGGCTATAGAGTGGTGCTTGAGCTTGGTTCTCTAACTTCGCTCAACTCTATCATTCTCCCACTGTCTCCGCCAAGAATGTGTTCCTTCTCAAGGAACACTGCTCTCTTAGCTACAAAGACCTTTTGGTCCTCGAGATGATAGAAGTAATACCCACAAGTTTCCTTGGGGTATCCCACAAATATGCATCGCTCTGTCCTTGATTCTAACTTATCGGGGTTGTGTCTTTTAACGTGTGCTGGGCAGCCCCAAATCTTAACAACCTTAAGATCAGGATTCTTCCCTTTCCATATCTCATATGGTGTAGACACTACCGACTTAGTTGGAACTCTGTTCAGAAGGTAAGCTGCGGTTTCTAGGGCATATCCCCAGAATGAGATGGGTAGGTCAGCGAAACTCATCATGGACCGTACCATATCTAATAATGTACGATTTCTCCTTTCAGAGACACCATTGAGCTGAGGTGTATAAGGAGGTGTCCATTGGGATAATATCCCATGGTCCTTGAGGAAGTGAGTAAACTCTGTACTTAAGTACTCACCTCCTCGATCTGATCGAAGAGTTTTGATACTCTTTCCAGTCTGGTTCTCCACCTCATTCTTATACTCTCTGAATTTCTCAAAGGCCTCGGACTTGTACTTCATTAAGTACACATATCCATACCTTGAGAAATCATCAGTAAATGTAATGAAGTAGGAGTAACCTCCAATGGCATGAGTTGACATGGGTCCACATACATCACTATGTATGAGTTCCAACAACTCAGTGGCTCTCTCTCCAGTTCCACTAAATGGAGAGTTGGTCAGTTTTCCACGAATGCAAGGCTCACAAGTTGCATATGACACATAGTCGAATGGATCTAGATATCCATCATTTAGCAACTTTTGAATCCTTCTTTCATGGATGTGACCTAGCCTACAATGCCACAGGTATGCACTGTTCAACTAATCTCGTTTCCTTTTGGACACATTTATATTCATGATATGTGGAGTGGTGTCTAACATAAATAAACCATTATGCAATGTTCCTTTCGTGATGATCTTATCATCTAATAATATCGAACAACCATTGTTCTCAAAAACAAATTTATATCCACTAACTGTTAAACATGAAATGGAGATAATGTTTTTGATAATAGAAGGAACAAAATAACATACATCTAATGCAATAAAAGCTCCACTAGGCAGATGTAGGGCGACCTCGCCAACAGCTAATACAGCAACTTTTGCTCCATTACCCATCTTGAGGTCCATCTCGCCTCTCTCTAGTCTCCTAGGCCTTGCCAGAACCTGCAACGAATTACATATATGATAAGCACTACCGGTATCTAATACCCATGTGTTATCATAAGAGTCTGACAAATGGAGACTGATCATGAATGTACCTGAAGCTTCATCAAGCTTTTGTTTCGCCCTTTCTGCAAGGTACTTTTTGCAGTTTCTCTTCCAGTGCCCATCTTTACCACAGTGGAAGCACTGGCCTTTGTCCTTTGTTGGGTCTTTCTTAGCAACCTTTGCTTTACCTTGTTTGCCCTTGCCCTTTCCCTTCTTAAGGGACCTTTCTGCTTTCCTTTTCTTTCTGGTCTCACCAGTGTAGAGAACTGGCTTCTCTTTCTTAATAGTACTCTCTGCCTCCCTCAACATATTGAGGAGCTCTGGGAGAGTCACCTCAAGCTTGTTCATATTAAAGTTCATTATGAATTGTGAAAAGGAATCTGGTAGGGACTGAAGCACAATGTCCACACACAAGTTATCCTCTAGGACCATTCCTAGACCTGTGAGTTTCTCTATCCACTCAATCATCTTTAGGACATGGTTCTGAACCGGTGTCCCCTCAGTCATCCTAGCGCGGAAAAGGCTATTGGATATCTCATATCGTTGAGTCCTTCCCTGTTCCTCAAACAATTTACGGACATGTAGGAGAATGGATCTGGCATCCATCTTTTCATGTTGTCTCTGTAACTCTGGAGTCATAGAGCCCAACATATAGCACTGAGCAAGAGTGGAGTCATCAATGTACTTCACGTAGCGAGCGATCTCATCCTCGCTTGCCCCTTCTTCGGGCGTAGGCATCACTGTATCAAGGACGTACACGATTTTCTCCGCTGTGAGAACAATTCTCAAGTTACGGAGCCAATCCGTATAATTTGGACCAGTGAGGCGGTTGACATCAAGTATGCCACGTAAGGGATTTGAAAGCGACATTTTCTGAAAATAAAGATGTAGCAAAAATGAATAACATGCAGATTTTGCAAGAAATAAACTATCAAGATATGGACTTCTATCTTAATATGCTCCCACTATTTTACTAACGAGTCACGCGACACCCTCAGCACGTGAAACGGAAGTCTCCGGCAGACTTCTAGTGGGGATCAGGATCCAATCAGCGTCTTAGTGTAACCTCGAGGGACTCGACCAATCACACTAAGCCTAAAAGGTAGACAACTCTTGCCGATCACAACTCCTTGTGATTCCCGTCCTGTTCGGCCTCCGAATCACCATGGCCTCGAGGGACTCGACCAACCATGATGCTCGGTTAAGTCAACACCTTCGTTACAAGATGAGTCTGATTTGATGATATACCCTCGAGGGACTCGACCAAGCATATCATGCCCTCAGGTCACCGGTGACATCTCTATGTCGTAAGCAAGATAGCGAATCGCGATATAGGTGAGTCTCGAGGGACTCGACCAACTCAACCTACACCGGGAATCGGTTCCTACTCATAACGATGGAAGGCCACGTGGGTCAATCTAATTGCCTCACGTTTACCGACTTAATATTATCGAGAAATGTTTCTATAATTTGGTCTCCTAATATGACATGTCACACATATACATATTTAATATATATCTACATCGCATGCAAATATATATACATATCTAGTATGTGTATAAGCAATTACACCAGATGATCATGGACCACAACCTAATATGATTAGGCCCGAGCCAGTAGGCCTAATCACTCACATCAAGATCTATGTGTGCAACGGTGCATCTCCATGCCTTGTGATCGTCCATCTCGTCCTCGTCGGTTCCGTCGACATCTTGATGCATCTCCATGCATCACGATCGTCCGTCTCGTGGGTCCCGCTATGGCTTCCACGCTCCCGCTGCGCCTCCTCATGTGATTACAACTTAATCATAGGCACGCAGGCCCGACAATAAACGAGAAATATAATGGAGGTTCGCAGACCTCAATAATAATAATCACAAGTACACACATCACACGGTCCATGATCATCCGTCCACTCATCATACATCACATGTATAAATAATCATCATCATGTAGGACTACTAGATAATAATAAAAATAATAATCAACTAAACCTTTTAATTAATTAATATTTTCTGAAATCAGGGATATATAGGGAATTTCTCAATTCCTAAGGGTATTTTCGTAATTTGGACAAAAGACAGAAACTGGAATTTCTCAAATTCCGAGGGGCAAAACTGTCTTTTGCGCAGAAAACCCTAATACCCTTTCCCCTTTTCGCTGCTGCCGCCGCCGCCACCCTGCCGGCGGCGGCCTGTGCGGCGGGGCGAGGGCACTGCCCTCGCCTGCAAGCGGCACGCCCGCTGGCGGCGATGCCGCTGCGGGTGGGCGCCCTCTTCGGGCGCCGCTGCCTCCGCAGGCGATGCTGTCCCGCCGGGCGGCCGCCCCTGTGGGGGGGGTTTCGCCCGCGGGAGCAGCGGCGGCAGGCGTCGCGCGTCGCTGCCCTGCGACGGCAGGCATCGCGCGTCGCTGCCCTGCGGCGGCAGGCGCCGCTTCCTTTCGGCGGTAGGCGCCGCTGCCCTGCGGCGCCTCTGCCCGTGGGTTGCCAGCCCCGCCGGCAGCAAGCCTGCTGCAAGCAGGCCGCCGGCCGGCTGCTGCAGGCACAGCGCTTGCGCATGCGCCGGCGCTGTGCTGCCTGGCTGCGGCTGCGGCTGCCGCTGCAGGTGGCTGCAGGCATGCAGATCGAGGGCAGCAACTGTTGTTGCCTTTCCTTGCTTTTGCGTCAACGATTTTGACGTCAAAATTCTTCCTAAACACAACACACGCAGTTCAAAAACCAATCATTCGCACGAACAACCTGGCTCTGATACCACTGTTGGGAAATCATTGGGGGGGCGACATCATATGCGCAGCGGAAGAACAAGAAAACAAAAATCCCCGATTCCCAAAAAGATGTTCATCGTCGTGCGAAGATTGATGCGCAAAATCCGCAAAAACACAAAACTGCGTATAGAGATTGTGTTACCTAGGGAGATCGTATATCCCTGTTTCTTTGCAGATCCTTAGGAGAGGGTGAAGGAGGTCAAGCGTCCTCCTCTCTAGCGGTGATCCACACAGCAGGGTTGCGACGACGCTCCTCAAAACTCCAGGCCTACTCTGAGGTGGAGAGGGAGAGGAGAATAGGAAGGGCAAGCAAAGACTCTAGCCTATGAGGCTGTGAATCCCTCCTATTTATAGAGATCCCGTGTCAAAACCCTAATGGGTCCTTTCCCTAGTGGGTATTGGATCTGCATCCAATAAGACAAGGGCTCCGTCGGATATCTCATATCCGAACCTCTACTCATCGCAATGCCTACCATATGTGTGTGACCCTCTAGGCCCAATATCGAGCTGGCCGTGAGTCATACCTGTCAGAACCCTTTCTAACTAAGTGAATTATTATCTCTGTAATAATTCACTCGACTCATCGACTACGGAAGTACTAGGCCACTACGCCGTAGTCCCCAGACGATACAGGGGAATCCAATCCATTGGACCTGTCTGTCCTCAGTTACCATGTACCTATAGTCCCTCATCCATCTAATATCCCAGAGACCGTATATCGAGCATGGTGCTGTCAGACCCATACGGTTTCTACTCGAGTCTCGCTCTAATCGGATTCTCCCGGAGAACTCTTTCTCTCTCAACCCGAATGACCCTGGCCAGGGATTTGTCTGAGCAAGAACACATGGGATATTCCTCTCATGATACCGAGAGTGGATGATCCTCTATCGACACTCAATAGCCCTCGTAAGGTCGACTACCACTCCCAATGACCAGCTGTACTAGATCTGGGAACAGCCAAACCTATAAGTCTGGTATCAAAGAGTGGAGCACTCATACAGGACATCCTTGGTGTCTCAAGTCTAAGAACCAGATACACCACTAGGACTACGGAATCGTTGTCTGACAATAAGGCATCATCAACCATCCAGCATTCCGTAAGCGGATCAATCAGTGAACTCATTCTCCAATGAGCACCTGTATTGTATCCCTAGTGTCCCTACACGAGCAGCTATGAGACCAGCTACATCCATCATATGGACGGGTATACAGCACACCAGTCTATCCGGTTATCACGATGTCCCTCTCGAGTAACCTATGACAGGGATTATTTAGGATATGTGTTTAAAGGTGAATCGATCTCATTATCGTGATCTCATCACGATCCGATTCCCATTGCACAAATCCAAGGACATCACAATATATATGCATTTATGCAATAGTTATAAAGTGATATATGCCAAAATATAATAAGCAAAAAGATTCTGTATCAAGTCACACGTGCCATCACTCACGTGATTGGCTTGCTGGGCACTTATGACTAGCAGATGGTGGAGTCGAGGGATCGCTGTTATTGAGGGTTGGGAGGCAGCGATGGTGGTGCGGTTGGGGATAGCACTGCCAAGGGCTCACCACTACGGTGGTTGCGACTTTGCGAATGGAAGGCAGTATTGCTTTGTCTCTGTTGCACTACGGAAGGAGGCGCTGGTGACGCCGAGGGATCACATGCGGTTGAGGAAACGGCGGTGGCTACGACAATCGTGGTTGTCTTGTTTTGATCGACGTGAGGAGGGATGGTCGAGCGATTGCAGTTGTGACCCAAGGGGAGGTAGCGATGGTGGCGCGGTTAGGGCCAGCGTCGCCGATGGTAGTCGCTGACCAGGAAGCAGTGGCAATGGTAGTCGTTGACCCGAAAGCATCGGCGATTGTAGTCGCTGACCGGGAAGCAGCGGCGGCGGTGGGGCTGGCCGAAAGCAAGGGAAGAAAGGGCCCCTTTTGAGCAGCGTCGTCGACGGTAGAAGCGACAAGGGGGTTGGTACGCTGGCCGGGAAGCAACGACCGTGGTCCTTCTCGCTCGAGCAAGGTGGAGCAGCAAGGAGGGAAGGCTACTAGCCAGGGAGCAGCAGTGACGGTAGTCACTGACCGAGAAACAATGGCGACAGTGGGGCTAGCCGAAAGCAGGGGAAGTAGGGGCCCCTTTCGACCAAATGGACTTCAGATGGGAGAAGATGTGGTTGTGGCGGTTACGGCACAGCGAGGAGGGCAGGTTGCTGGCTGAGGGCTGGGAGGCTGCATGCAGGCTGAAGGTTGGGTGGCTGAGGCAGCGTTGACAAGGTCGAGAGGTAGCGAAGAGTCCAGTGGCTGCGGTAGTAGAGGATGCTCTATTGTTGATGTCGGTGGAGGAGAGGAAGTGGTGGTTGCCGAGGCTAGGAGCGAAAGGGAAGACAGTCGCAGGGCTATGGCAGGACGGGACACTAGCAGCGTCGTCTCCAGCGAAGGCTCTGAAGGATGACTGCGGTGGAAGGTGGGATGAGGCGCCCTTTTCTCGCTCGAGTGGGATGGGGGCGTGAGCGACTACAGCACAACGAAGGGCGGAGGAGCGCTGGCCGGGAAACAACAGCGGTGATGGAGATCGGGTTGTCCTGCAGCGACGGTGGAGAAGGGGAGCAGGGCAAAGTCGATCGTTGGCCGAAGAGCAGCGACGGTGGGTGGGCTGGCCGGAAGCAGGGGTGCGTGGCTGTGGCCTCTTCATTTTTTTTTTTTTTTTATGATGATAGCTATAGCAACACTGCAGTAAGAACGCGTACCGCTCTAATACCGATTGATAAGACCATAGGGTTTTATCATGAAAGAAATAGGAGAAAAGGGAATGATCGCTTCGAGGGGATCGGCCTCCTTGATCACTTCGAGGGGATCGACCTCCTAGGGTTTGTCAAAAGACTAAATAATATTTCATTGCCTACCGAAAAGAAACGATTATATAACTATTTATAGAGTTCCACCTAGAGTCCACCAGGACTTGGACTCTAATAATAAATATTAAATAAACCTCTATCCGATTCTAATTAAATTAAACAGTCTCAATAAATATTATTCAAAAGTTTAAAAATCCTAACCCATATTTATTATTTAATATGATAAAGAATTATTATTTGGTGGAATCAATAGATTTATAGACACCAAGAGAGTTAGCAATTAACCTACAAAGGAATCATAGTTACTAGAGATTGGTGGAATCTAAACTCAATTACTCTTTCAAATTCTTTAATTCTTGGGAACAATGCGCTTGGATCTGATCTTGAAAAGGATTCTGATATTTCCCTATATAAGTTAATTGATAACTCTATGTGGTTTCTAGAGATCTATTGGAACAATCATTTGTTACACAACCGTCATTCCATGCTGCTATCCACTTGGTAGCATCTAGACTCTTGCCTTATATTATCCAAATAACAACACCTCATCATAGTTTGTATGCTTAATGTGATGGGTCTTTCAAAGCTTCCTCTAAGTTGGCTTGTATGGGTTCGCTATTTGAACCACTATTTGATCCATTATTGCTACTGGATGAAACTTTGTCATGGTTTTTTCTCCTGATATTATTGAATATCTAGCTATTTTCATTATCTCTCAAGAGCTATTCAAGAAAGCTTGAAAGACATTTGGATCAAAACAAATTGTGGTTTATTATACTTTTGACTTAAAACCCAACTTCTTTATCATGGGCAGTCAAAGTGCCAACATAATCTCCTTGGTCTTACATTACTGGTAATATGAACAAGAAAGCTCACATATTAGCCACCTTAGCACGTTTAGAAAGATCTCAGATGTGATCTTCCAACTAACTTTTGTTTGAGCATGTTTAGAGATGAATAAATGATTTATATTTTAATAGGCATGTTTCATTTTTGTTTTTAAACCAAAAAAAAAAAACAGCTAACTTCATCTGTTAAAAGTTGTTTAGTCTTCTTTAACAAAGCAACATACTACCAAGACGCATAGTTCACCACACAAGTCATAACTAAAGTTTTACTTAATTCTTATTGCAAACTTCATCTTAAAGCAACAAAATTAAGTATGGTAAAGAAGGATAAAAGATTAGACAATCTAGTTCATTAAGTGTCAATCCATTTCTTGTGTCATGATATCTTATGCCATCAGCACATTTCCAGAAGTTGGATTATGCCTGTTAATGTGTACAATAGCTGCTTCCATGCCTGATAATTAATTCTAGTTGAAACTTGAATATACCAAGAAGAGTTTCAACATCAAATTATGAAAGATCAAAATGCTTGATGTATAATTGTAATGCCAAGCTGATACTTTTATTAGTTACTTGTAAAAATATCATATTTGGCTAGTCACAGTTCATGGAGCAATGATCTGGTTATTACTTAGTTGAAGCTAAAATATAAAGAAATGATAAAATTAACACAAAACAGATACAGGTAATGTTTCATATCTGTTTATTGCAAATGCCTCTTCATCATTTACACACAAAGAGTTTCTGTGATTTAGAATCTGATAACCTGTTTGGGATGGCTGCCTGATTTCCCAAGTGCCTTATCTAGTGCAGTACTGAAATCTTCGAAAGGAACCAGCTCCATCCTGCACAATATTATTTCTATTGATGTTAAATTCTCAATAAGAAAGAGTTTTAAAGTATGCAATATAATCAGGTCAGTAGAAAAAAATTAGGAATAAAGCAGTGACATTTTCCTGATAGAGGAATGTTCATAACAAACTCAAGATAAAATACATACTCGTACTTAAGCTTGCCATTCTTCACCAAGGTCAAAATGTGGTCTATCATTGGTATACAATCTTTAGCTTTCTCTGAATTTGTCCACTTCTGCAGCCAAAATCCCCGCAGAGCAAGATCCTACACAGAAAAATATTTGCATCAAATGGAGTTCCTATTAGCATGAAATATTTAGTAAAATAATCAAATGTATGAAAAGGCCTACATCTTGATAATTTAATAATTCTAGTTCAATAACCAGTGCTAGCTATTAGTTGATTGGCTCCACTTGGTTCCAGTGAATCCTTCTAACTTGAAATCTAGAAGAAAAAATGTATTCTTTATCAAATTTAAATGACCATGGATCGTGAAGCGGTCAAAGCTAAAACAAGGGCTAAGTTGCATTAATAGCAGCTATTAGTTGATTGACTTATTTGGTTCCAGAGGAATCCTTCTACCTCAAGGTCTAGTAGGAAAACATGTTTTTCTTCTTGAATTTAAACGGCCAGGCCAAGTTACACCATAGCATGGTTTTGTTGTAGGGCCTTCTTATACAGACATCACCATGCTTTTTAGTTTGATTAATGTCGCTACACATGCACCATTTGTTCTTAGTCACAATAAACCATACGTACTTTAACTGGCAGCAGCAACTACAAAATTATTTGGCAACCGAGAAAAAATAAGTTGAGATTTAAACTTGGGATCCTTAAGGTTTTAATAAATCAGCAGGTGCCACAAAACCTAAAGACCTTTTTAATCAAGACATGTTGTAAAAACAATTTTCTCTCCTGTTATACAGTTGAATTTGAGGCATCATTTCTCTTCAGGTAACATACAAAATGTCATGCAACTAAAAGAGTACTTAAACTAGATATTGGTTCTTTTCCAGTCACAGAGACTAACCTTGAAAATGAATGCTGAAGTAGGTACAGTGACAGGTTTCCTTGACATGCCTCCATATGTTACCATGGTGCCTCCTTGCCTGATGCAACAAAATTAATAGTACTCAACCAGTTACTGAGGTATTGATCTGCTTAAGCAAAAAAGGGAGGAAAACAATTACTCTATGTTGGAGTTACCTCAACAACTTGAGAACCAGTGAAGCAGCACTCCCCCCAACACAATTGAATCCTAAGATGGGTTCTGGCAGATCACCCTGACAATGGTGACTAAATTTAGTGCAAAACAAAATACTCAAAAGACAAAGTAAACAAAAAATATCCTCATGGAAACTTCTCATCAGCAAGTACACAATGGGCAAAATAGCAGCGGTAGAAGATATCTATATCTAATATTCTACTCCTAGGCAGACTTGACTAGTTTAAAAGTCATTGAACCAGAAGACTCTTGATGTTCTTCACTTCCAGCTGGCTTTCAGTGTACACCTCGTCTGCCCCAAGATTCTTAAGTTTTCCTTTAGCTTCTTCTGATCCAACTCTTCACATGCACAGTAGAAAAGTAATTGAATCAGGACACTGTTATAACAACCAATTTGAACTCCCAAGATACAAAATTGAACATTTAAGCTAATAAAATATTCAAAAATCTACCCAATAAACAATTCTTATTAATTTCACAGCAAACTTTATAATAAAATTTAGTTATTGATCATATGGATATAATACATTCTTGAAAATCTTACTAGTAACTCCAAATAAATACAAGAAGAACTATTCTGCCTTTCATAATATAACAAGAACAAACGTATTATACTCGCAAATATTTACAACAAAAGTTTTTAAAATGTACTATCTTGCTGCATGAAAGTCTACAAACAACCCAACAGGGCCTAGGACTTGGTCCATGATACTCGTATATTCCAGGGATTAGATATAAAACTAATTCAAGACATTTTACATAAAATTGCTAATCAGATTTCTTTTAAGTTGTAACACCCTAATAATATGACCTTTTAAAAGATTTTTTCTTTCATGCTTACCATACAAAAGAAATAGCTTCAGCCTCTAACTACAAAACAACATTATGTTATATGTATGAATCAAGTAAAACTAAAATTTATTACTATTTTCTCATCTAGTACACATATGTCCACACAGTCAGCAAGGTTACATAGTCCCACTAAGAGTTTGGTGGAGCTGAAGCGAATGGTATACTCTAAAAATAGAGAATCTAAAAATGTTATTATCATCTTCACATATGGAATCAAGATTAAATACTCAGAATAATATGCAAGGATAAACTATATGTATTGTTACTTTAAACTATCAATTGTGTTTGGAAAGAAAGGCTCCAAAAGGTTTGGCTTTTGCTCTTCAGAGATAACGTGACTAACTGTAGATTTTCAGCATGATAGGTTCAATTTCAACTTCATTTTCTAAGTTCATTCAAATTACTACTGCTTAAGGTCAGAGATACAGTTCACATAAGCAAAGAGGTAACGATCATCAAATTGATATTTTTTTCTGGTTGAACTTGTCCCAAGTCTTGGTTTCAAAACCCTGGACAAACCGCAAATAATCCAAAAAATGGCAATCTCTAGATACTAGCTACAGAACAAATAAAAAATTGTTTTAATAAGATAAAGTGCATAACAGTAAAAGCAAAATGTTGAATGCCTTAATTAACCTTGATTTTTTGTCTGTTCATGGTGCTCTAGATATTTAAAAAATCATCTAAAGCAGAAGCAGCAAAAAAAAGAGAAAAACATGTGCTGCTCCTAGAAAATTTAGCCCTATAAAGTGTGCAATAAGGAAATATCTGTATTAAATATTTTGAGTAATGATGCTGCTCAACTCTTCTTAATCAACAGCATGAAACTTTACCCATCATTGACTGTTGACATGCAAGCAAATGAGAATAAGAAGTAAAGGATACATGAACCACTGGGGAATCAGATAGTTTGATGTGCCATTTTAGTATTTATGAAGAAAGATTAAAAAAGTAAAGGCTATCATCCACTTAGTTTGTATAAAGTCCCTCAAGATTTTGGCAATTGCTAAAGATGTTCTACTCTTCAATGTGATTCTAGGTATGATCAGTTACAATTTAGTTTGTAGTCACCATCAGCATGAAATAAACAAGCACTCGATGAATATTTATCATGTAATCTCTATAATTTTGTATCAAGTCTTTAGCTAAAGAGAAGAAATCAAAATTGTTCAGTAAAAGTTCATTTGCACCTGTCTCTTATAATATTTACACTATGGACACCCTGAATTCTAGCAAGCTGAATAACACATTGTCCCACAATACTCGTAGCACCATTTTGGATGATGGTATCACCTGATTTCATGAAGTGAACAATCAAGGGATGTTGAATGAAAAGAAATCTAGAACTCAAAATCTTTTGTAATATAGCATGCTAAAGAGACAGGACCAGGGCTCAGCTTGACAAAATCTTCCAGCATCCGCAGAGCAGTCAGAGGATTTACATTAATGGTCGCAGCATACTCCACAGGAACATCTTTATCTATTTTGTGCCAAACAGTCTCTTCTTTCACAATATAAGTTTGCCATGTTCCTAAGAGGCAAATACATAATCATTTATTAAAAAAAAGGACATGTAAACCATTTATGATTAATGAAAAAAACATAAATACTTAAGAGATGCATTTATCAGGTAGGAAAAAACTTACCAAAGGATGGAGGAGATGGTATGACCCAGTCACCTACTGAGAGATTACACACACCAGAGCCCACTGAGTATACTTCTCCAACCCCCTCATGTCCTCCGATTGCAGGTAGTATAGGCCTCGCAGGGTAAACACCTTAAAAATATGTTGAAAGAAGACATTAGGAAAACCAAATTTTAATTCATATAATCAATAAATAATAAAAATCAGGTGCAAAACTGAGCATTCGTAAACTCCACTAGCCATAAGGATGAACAGCTCTTTCTATGCAAAGTACTTCCACTGCCTCTTCATTCTCCTACACCACTCCTCTCCTCATCTTCTTCTCCTATGACTCTCCTCCTTCTCATTCTCCTTCTACTCCTCTTCTTCTCCTCCCCCCCTCCTCTTCTTCTCCTTCTCCTCCTCCTACTCTTATTTCCCCTTCACAGTGCTGGTCGGTATGCCATTGTATCATGTGCTAGTATACTAGTATATATCATGCTCGTACTAGTACGACCAGGTCCTAGACTGGTGTGGGTCAGATACAGAGATTTAAAAGCTTTTTAAAGATTTGTCAAGGCCTCCAAAATTGTCTCCAAGACAAGGAGAAGACAACATAATAAGTGCTAGAGTTATGTTTTGATTTTGCAGCAGGATTTATGCTCTCACTAGTCAAATACAACAAAAATAATGGAGTGGCAACGGAATTCAGGTGTTTTTTATGGTGATGGAATTATGGTGGTCCTTCATAAGATTATCCAATCACTCATCAATTTTTTTCTTAGGTGACTGGGTATTTGTTTCAGAATATTACTGAAACATGATGTCTTCTTTAACTTGCACCACTGCAGATGATTCTGACATGCATCTTCGATAAAGGTCATTGGAATCAACTCAGTTTGTTATCAGTTATTAGATGTGACATTTCTTTCTAGGTTTTCTCCTAGTCAAGGAGCACAAAAGAACCTGCCAGTGAAGAATAAGATTGAAGGAGATTGATTAATCTAACTTTTACTTTTAGTAAGCAAAAAAATTATACATACATAACCAAGAGGCATTATGCGAGAACAATATCCTTTTTAAGAAATCTTGTCACTCAACAACATCCTTTCTAAAAACACATCCACAACTTCAAAGGACAATTCAAAAGGTGTTTTTTAAATACTATCTCTAACCAAAATAGGATCTTTATCATCACAACAACAATATGAGTTTATAAGACATCATAAAATAATCAAGACAAAAAAACAAAAATCTAAACGAAAATCACTAGGAATAGAAAATCCAGCTAAAAGACCCTTGCATATGGCAAACCAAGGTAATACCTCCATGGGAAATGATTCAGGGTCCTACTGCATCAGAACAATGCACCATATTATCAAATCAATTTTTCTTGGCTCATAATACTTTAACCAAAAGGACAAAAGCGAGAAATAGAAATAAGAGGTAAACTTATAGGATACCTAATGGACAAACTGTATTTTGTATTACACAAAAATATGATACAAAAAATTCTCTTACATATAGACACTCCAACACCAATATGCAGAGGGACATAACTGAAACACACAAGCAAGGTACTTATAATTGAAATAGAAAATAGAAATACAATGTTTAGGAGGCAAATATGCAAGCATGAGCATTCTAACAAAAGATGCATCAACTACATTCAAAAATCCATGGCAGTACCAGACATAAAGACTTCTAATAATAAAGATAAACAAACTGCTAGTGAGTCTTAGGGATGCTCTAGCATTATTTAGCGAAACATTTATGGCCACAAAATGTGCTGGTAATAACTTCCAACGAACATTCATTGTCTGCTGGAATAAAACTATCTAAACATAATGGAGTTGACTATATAAAATCATAAGGTGCTTTATTTCAACTTATGATTAAAAGCAGTTTTACCTTTTAATACAACAATGAGGCTTGCTATGTCATATCAATTTGTATGTGAAAAAAAGAGCCATCTAGGCATATGGGGCATAATATAGGTGAGCTTGTGAGGGTGCGTTGGAGATTAATACAATGGAAGGACTAGACTGCAATTAACAGAGGCTAAGGTCAGGGATGCTATAGACTGCAAATGATATAGTTCTTTCTTGGAAATAAATAGGGAAGAAGAACGTATGATTTATTGAAAAAAAATACTGCACTTGTGAGTTGAGACAAAATCCTACTACATAGAGAAAGAAATGTATGAGCGAAATATCTTGTCTACTAAAGCAGACATTTCTCCATTTCAGAAAATATGCCAAACCAAGATTCAAGGGGAAAATGTGCACGTAAAACAGCAAGCATCAAATCCTGGTACCTGTTTTCTTCTACTTAGAGATAATGCAGCTAAGCGCAAAATGAACCAAAATTGCTTTACATTCCATAGTGCTGCTCGGACCTCCATCCTAACCCAAAAATTGAACTTTCAAGAAAATGAGCAATAAAAACGCCAAACCTTCTATCCTGTTGATGTCTGAAGGATTGATAGGAGCCGCAAGCATCTTGACGCACACATCATTCGCTTTCAGTTCCACGGGCGGGAGATCAATTACCCTACACACCAAGTAACGTTATGACATTGAAAACCAGCAGGTGTTGCCTATGTCTAACAATAACGTCTTTAACCAATCTTATTGAAAGTGAAGATAAGGAAATTGAAGTAACTAGGCCAGGAGAAGGGTAACCAACCAGCGGAAGAATCTGATTCAGAATCAGAAATATCCATAGAAGTAGTAAAAGATTAAAGGGACTGGGAATGGACCTGGTGACCTGATCTGGGGGCCCTTGCTGTTCGTAGACGACGGCCTTGGAAGGCGGAGAAAGGTTGGTGGCGAACCCTCGAAAGGTGTTCGACGTAATGCGCGAAAGAGGGAATCGCGGGCAGCTTCGATGCGACACGCCGAGGGACCTCAGAGTCAGCCTGAGAGACGCCATCAGCGTTCACTGCCGCGGTGAAGTGTTTCTTACGCTGCGGAAGCACATAAATTGAGCGAGCCGTCAGGAAGCGTCAAGCTACGGTGGCGTCGTCGCTACGCTCCCAACAAAAACGGAGAAGGTACACTCACCAGTTCTCTCACAAGGAACAGGATTCAGGTTTACACCTGTGGTTATGGGTGAAGAACCTGCGTAAGCTCCGCTAATCTCACCCTCTAATTGGCTCAGTTACGAAGCATACCCAGCACAACAACCTCCAAGTCTTGAGACCACGGGGGCAAGGCGCGTGACGTTATCATTTACGGGACCCAGAGCTCAGGACCAATTGAAGGAGCGCCTTGTCGAGATCGGAACCGCACCCTTCAACGGGTGGGAACAGCAACCAATGGGAGGAGTCCCTTCTGGAGACCGGAGTGGCAGTCTTAGGTGATGGTTCATCACCTAAGAGGGTCCAAAAGAATAAAAGACACCAACTTTTTCAACAGGGAAATGAGAGGCATTGAATAAGAAGAGCGAGACAGATTGTTCTTTTTTTTCTACAATTTTATACCCACGAGTTCTTATATGTTTGTTTATACACACAACCATTTTCACTTTCATGTAGTTTAGCTACTCAGTATTCTATTATGTAGTTTAAGTTTCATGCAGTTGTGATGTGTGGTTAAATTACGACATCATCGACCTTAATCCAACCTACACGTCTCAATTTGAGAACCTCGACCTAATTTCATCATAACTTGGCCATCTTTAAATTTGTATTCAAGTCCTCTGACATAATTGTGACCAATAATGAGTCAATTATTTTTAGCATTCTTCCATCGTAAGAAGCCTAATGCTGCTGTTGACTAAAGATCACAATTTTGCTTCGACTACTATTAGGTTCTAAAAATATTAGTTCTCTTTTAAACCTCCGTCCGAGTTCCAAAAGTGTAATATGCACAAGTATTTGGAAGTATAAGCTACTTGAATGCAGATACGCTACAGTTGACTGGCTTGTGGCTAACAAAACACTTGAAAATGAGAGCTGCTAGATGTAAAATTATAAACGGGCAACCGCAAGCCTCCATTATATAAAACATAAGATATAAGAGATGCATTAGTCACCATGCAAAATGTTGCCAAGTTTCGGGTCCGAGTGTTGGATTAGCAGTATTTACAAGTGACGGGCAAAGGAATTTTGGGATGAATGGTATGGAAATGTAATCTCGATGACATGCCATCTTTAGTCAGATTTGATGTATTCTAATGAATGCTATCACAACAGTAACTAGCTAAGCTAATCATTTCTATTATTATGTCCAATAAATGACAAGCATAAGAGTTCCTTATCTCATGTTCCACCAGTTTTAGCAATACCCATACGAGTATGAAAACAGAACCCCAGAGGCAGCATAACAATACAAGTCATGTATCGTCACTGGCATCAATAAAAAATAACACTACAATTATCATGTCTAATACATGCTAATTCATCCAAAAATAAACAAAATTTCGGACCACTAAACGAAACAAACACATTAGAAAAAAAAAAAAACAAACAAGGCATCAAGATGTAATTACTCAACTAACCTGGAAGTTAAATATTCAGTGTCAGCATCAGCACTGAGTCATCACTATAAAAACATGATAAACTTGCAAACGAGATTAAATAAAATGATATCAACAAAGTAATTTCAGTTTAGCTATAGAGCCCCGTGATAATCATTCTCTGTGTCTTTTTAACTTGTGAAGCAGAAAAAATATGCATCAAAACTTGCTTCTATGGCACAGCAAGCAATCTCTATAAGAATTTAATGAGATACAGCCAAATGTAGGACCTTGATTAGAACAGAACCAAGTTCTATCACTTCATGGCTATCACACTACTGATTTTAAACTCAAGCCTTGAAATGCATTGTGCAGAATTGCCATCATAGGTAATTGGCATGCAGGGCCACAGAAAACATCTGGCTACGAGCTGCAGCTAATTGCAAGCATCTTAAGATTGTGATTCTATGCCTGGCTCATGTATCTGGATAGATGTTCTAGATAGGCTTGCTTCCAATTCATTTAGCTCATCAATATCCAGTTCATCATCATCATCATCATCATCATCATCAGGGATTTCTGAATTCATGTCAACAGAAGGCATGGAACTTGATTCCTCCACCCCTGGCTCACTCTTGACCTGCAACTAAAACCAAATACATCATCAAAAATTTACTCGGAAGAGCATTGAAACATTAATAACACTGCCCATGAAGCTAAAACTAAAAGCAGATATCAAAATGGTATAACAAGCTCACAAGAACTGGGTGGAAAGGTAAAGTTAAGCTTTTCTATAAATTTTACTGGAGTATAAATAACAGATTCCAACGTACAAGTCAACCTCTTAAAAAAAAGGTCAGTTATCAGTGTTATCGTGGGTGGCATCCCATCCCATCCATCGAAGAATGTGTAAGACCTATCAAAACCCAATGCAAATCAACATCTGTGTTTTTCTTAGTTTTAGTGGGTTCAGGTTAATGCGCCACCTTCTGAACATTCATATTTAAACTTAATAACTCTTATCATTATATCAAGCAGAATAAAAGAGTGCAAAGTAATGTCTATACAGTCAAAAACATCCTGAACAGGACTACTCTGTTGGCACCATAACATCATGAATAATTGGTCATATTCTTTCTCATGAGGCACCAGAAGTCCAAAATATGATGAAAATAAAGAAATTGTTTGGTAGATGGGTCATTACACATTCAATCTTAAAAAGAAGTTTTACAAACCAACAAAAGAAAAGATGAATTGTATAATGCAAAAAAAAGACAATATAAATATAAGCACATGAAAAAGCACTCCGAGGAGCCATATCAATCAGAATGAGAGGTGGCAAGGAAATAGGATCTAAAGCCATCTAGAAGTTTGATTAAAAAAAGTGAGAAACCGATCATTAAAAAAGACAAAATACCAAAGGATGGACAAAAGAATTTATTGCAAATTCTTTAGCAATAAATTTCAGGTGTCTTTTTAATTTTGAGATCATATTTCATTAACACCCCCAATATAATTTAGAGCATAACCATATTGATGATATAAATTTTTTTAAAAAAAGTTCTTTAACCAAAAAACTAATATGAACACAACCTCTGGTATAACAATTTTATTGAATGCTCTCCAAACTAAGGTAAATTAATAATTAAGAGATTACCTTCTCAGTAGATTCAGGTTGTTCTTCTCTATTATACTTCTCATATGCCTCATCATCATCAACAAACAAACTTGAATCTGACAGAAACAACTCACGACCACTGAAATAAATAGAAGGTATTAGTTGCAATGATTAGAGAATAATGTACAATGAATGTACTGGACAATAAAAATAAATTTACCTCATGCGATCATTCTTAGCCCTATCAGCACGCATTGCAGCAAGATCAGCTTCTCTTTCTTCCATCTTTTTCCTTTTCCATTGTGTGAACAACTCAGGAGTAAGAGGAGTTGATGTCGAAACTTTTGCCCGCTGGGGAAGGAAAAGATCATACAAGCATGAAAGAAAGTCCCATCTTGGAAAACCAAGAAACTCCAGACAATAAAAAAAGCATGAGATTGCCATGAGAAGAAAGGGATAAGCATGAAGATGCTACAAAGGCACAAGAAAAAGAAAACAGATAACAAGCAGCAGCACTGCACTTGCCTGATTTTCTATCTCTTCTTCAATTGTTATCTTTTCAGTTTCTTCCTCCAGTAATGCTTTCATCTGAGATTTCAATACATAACCAGGAGGAAGCGCATGCCTATAATGGCAGTCCTTGCCACCATTTGGGCAAACCCAGAACCAACCATACTGCTTCTTCTCCACTGCATCTAAAAAGTATTTACAGACCTAACAAAGAGCAGATGTTACAAAGGAATGATAACAAAGTTTTGAATAGAAATATGTTAAACATTTATTTGGGACCAAACTTCAAAAATATCCTATCAATTTGCTACAAACTATTTTTTATTTGTTTAATGAAAATAAATATCAAACTCAACAAAAACAGAAGTGCAAATCACCAAACCCATGTAACATAAAGAACAAAACAATCGAGCAAATCAAGCTGTTTTGTACCAGTGTATAATACCCTCCCCAATTCACATGCTCCATCAACACCCTCTAAGCAGATTGCTTGGTCAAATACTTGAGATCTTTCATATAACACCAAGAATATTGTAGAATCCTTTTTGACTATGCAATTTCAAGAACAACCAATGGAAAATACAGAGCAAAGATGATAGAGAAAAGTGAACATAGCATAAGTCCGATACAGTTGCTTTTAGGAGTATCAAGATGGCATTCCAGACTAAATAAATTGGCTGACCAAGCATAAAATGCTATGGATTATAAGCATATCAAAAAAAAATTTATCTAGGGATAGTGCCATGTAACTAGCAATATCAAGACTACAATCTATGAATCTAAGCCAGTCAGATTTATCCTTCTATCCTGTCAATTTGATCTTCCTTAGATCCACATATATGGACTCTGGAGATGAATAAATCTTTAATATGTATAGCCTCATATGCTCATTCTATATTCCTGTGAAACCAATAAAAAAATTGCTAGGATTGACTTCGCATGGACATATTCACAAGATCAGACACCAAGACATCAGGAGTTTCTGAGATAAAAAGAGAATAAAAGTCTGCATAGATAAAAAATTGCACATGTATATTAGAATAGAAAACTACATTATGTTATAATAAATAGACTTATTCAGCAATGCATTGGATCAGGTCAAGATAATGAGATTGAGTATTTGATCCAGGTTACCATTCGAGACAAGCATCCCCACCATATAAGTCCAAAAAATATCTCAAAGGTAAAGGAAGAAAAACTAGGAAGGCTTCTATCTAATCTTAAAGGAGATGGAATCCACGTATAGATGGTAAATGGCATTCATCATCATTATGAGGGGACACGAATTAGTGAATGACATATTGGCTAGAACTCAGCACTTCCTAAGGTTAGAATTCCAATCTAATACTGATACTGGAATCCTGTTGGACTGATATGTACTGGTTGTGTGGTACTACTACCAATTGGTACACCCAATAAATATTAGATGTTGTTCGGTATTACCGACATACCAGAACCTAGTAAGTCTACTAAGAAATCTCAAATCATGCTCATCCCCTTCTTGTTAGTGAAAGTGGGTTTTTTGTTCCCCCTCCCCCTTGCATGTTTCCTCAGAATCACTCTTTTTTTCGTGATTCATACTGCAAATTTGCTTAACAAAAGGGACCTCAACCAACAATAACCCAGTTCCATAAATATAGTGATTTTTAGTATATATCCTTTACACGTAGTACAGGAGCGCCTATCCTAGAATTTTGAAGATACACTGGTTAATTTACCCAGAAAAATGGACCATACATACAAACAAAATAATGTCATTTATAATTGTAAAGAGATGGTTAAATAAAGAAAATGAACAATTTGAGATTTTTGTGAAAACTATAAGAAAATATCTGAAACATGCTCAAGAACTCGCAGTATTGCAGTCAGACCTTCAAAAATAACTTCCGACATTGACATTTTTCTCAATGCATGGTTAGCATGCTTGTGGACTTCTGATTATGGTGTTCACTTGATAGGCTGATTATACTGATGCTGAGCTGCAACAAGCAGCTGTAGCTCTTTTCAGCCACAAGATGATAAATTAAAAAAAAAAGAGAAAAGCTGGAATAAGCTAAAAAGGTGAGAGGACTACAGATGATAGGCTGTTGCCTCTTTTAATTGTTTTCCTTATTTTTCTAAAGAAATCATAGAAGTTAGTTGTTTCAGCTGTCATTGTCCAGTATAAAGAACTACAAAATTGGCACGGTTGAGTGTATGAGGCTCCCATTGATGTAAAGGCTGAGACTCTAATTAAAATAAGAAAAGAAATCAGCCAATTAATCTTCGTCCTGATAAATCCAACTGCCTTTTCTCTAAACAGAACACAATTCCATTTTTGGAATCTATATAATGCTTCAAATAGCTGAAACTAACCAGTCAACTTGATTTCTGATTCTGAATAACTCTTTTTGGGTAATGAACAGCAGCAGATACATAACCTTAGCCACTTATTCCTTTCACAAGAAAACTGAGTTCTTTAAGTATTCTTTGTAGTGTTTGAGAAGCCCGTTGAAGATCTAAACTGGAAAACAGTGATTAGTTTTTACAAGAAAACTAATCCCCTGAGTCAACATATGACATCCCAAAGAAACATGGGAACAATTAGCTCCTTAAACAGAAAATAATGAAAATAAGAAATACAACTCTGATAAAGCAAGATTCAAGGACTTATAATATTCAATTTAAAGACCATAAATGATTTATCAGCCGATCTAGACTCTAAATTGTGTCCCGAAGAAATTAGAGGTACCCCAATAGAACAAGTGAGTTATACATAAAAGTCAGGTATCTTGGAATTCCAAGAGCTCATGCTCCCATTGATAATTGATGAGTTATCATGTTATGTTAATAGATGAAATTCAAATAGTCCCACTAGAATAGAACATCATCAGAGGTTGCCATTCTAGTTACGGATCATATAAGTCCTCGCTTGGACCAATACGGTATCAATTACTTACTGAGGCAGACAATGGAGTATAACCATGTAATTGACCCAAAAGGTCCCCATAATGTAGTAAAAAGGGAAAAACAAAGAAGAGAAGAAAATTTCAACCATAGAATTTAACTGAAAGAAAATGAAAAAAAAATACTAATCATTAAATATCTTAGAGCTTTGAAGCTACCGGTGGCCAGAGGGGAATGGCGGTCGATTTAGTTATTAGGGCATCAAAAGCAATGAGGGAAAGAAGGCATGAAGTAGATTTTACTTTGTTGTTGCCACCGCAGAAGTGGGCATTCTATCCCCTGCTGCTAATACCATCGTCTAGGAGGAGTCCCCAACCTGGAAATGATGGCACAAGAATGGTCTCGATGGAGTTACAAGAAAGAGAAATATAACTAGTCATGATTATAATTCCTGGAGAAATCAACCAAAACAATTTTCCCTTTTACAATTTCATTGGATAACTGAGCCAGTTAAACCTAGGAGCATCACTTTATGTTGCAAGTAAAGGGTTTAATGTGTCCTGATTGAAATCAATTGCGTTTTTGGTAAAATTTTGAGAAAAAAAAGGAACAAAAATGTCTCAAGCAATCCTGCCAAACAATGCCAATCCACATGCTAATATAGCAGTGATCGGTAAGTGTAATTCAACATGGGTGGTATCCTGAGAGGGGAAATCCTTGGCCATCATTAGTTTATTTGGTAGTGCATCTCAATGATTATGGTTACTGTAACCATAATAATACCAACCATTATGTTTTTCAATAAAATGAAAACAAATTATCTGAGCAATAAACAAATAAATTATACTTCCCAAGTATATGAGCTCAACTACATGGTTCCCATTCTGCCATTGTCATGTACACCAAGTTTGTGACAGTTAGAGAAAGCATGTTCCTTGTTACTAAAGAACAGAGGAAGGGAAAAACAGAGGAAAGTGAACATAATAATAGTAACAGATAATAGAAAATTGATAACTATGAGACTCGATCTGGCTCAAGGAGTAATTCTTGAACATGAAGTCACACATCTCATAAATGGATGAGAAAAATCATACCATTGGGAAATAAAATGTGAACCTGCACCACTTACACATAACATGAGTGGTATGGGTTCACTAAATCCTAAGAAAAGAGGTACCTAGAACTCTCCAAATAGAATTCTTAATATTAAACAACAGTGCCTTCTTGTATCCATGTTATGACTCTTAGGCACTAATTACCCTCAGTGTAGGATTCTAAAACACCCTAAAATAGCCATTACAACTAGAAAATCCCTGAAAAACAGAAGCCAAATCTACACTCACTAGGAGTGGTAATGAGATTTAGCTTGCTCTCTTTTTTCATAAGTAGGAAGAGTGTTGGTTTAAACCCAAAGCAGGAATGCCCTTAAAGTTTTCTGAACTGTACGCTTGTATTTTCTTCTACTGGTCCAACTAAGAGTACTGTAAGAGCTGGGTTATCCATCTCCAAGTTGGACTGAGCCTTCCTAAATCTATGGGTTGAACCAAAGTGCGCTGAAGCTAGATTCAGCTAAAACATGAACAGAATTAAACTCCAACAAGTTGCAACCCATTGAATCAATGTGTATATGGTTAAAAATACACAGTGGTATTCCACCAAGGTGCCTTGCTGGCCGAAAATGCTGATTTATGGTTAGAAGAGCCTGCGGCTGATAGGGTCAGAGTTGGACCACATTGTAGCATCCATTTAGGAACATTAACCATTTTATTTTGGGAGTAATTGTTGGCCTTGAGCTTTCCATTTATGATTTCTTGATCCACTTCCTTGAGGCATCTCAAAGTTTAAAACTGGCTGCTAATGTGGGACACAGACATAATGATATATTGACATGCCAACAGGGAAAATCATCAAAATTAAAACACAAGGCATCATGGAGACCACAGAAAAAGCATATATTTTCTATTTGTTAATATAACTTTACAGGTTGATATCTATTATGTATAATTTAAATAATGATTGCTGCATTTTGTGAAAGCACTTCAAGTCAATATCAGTTATTCACATCATACTAGGGGACAGTCTGGTGCAGGAGGCACCCACCAATAAGGGTCTAGGAGGGCCGATCTGCATATTTTTATCCCTGCAAGTAAAGAGGTTGTTTCTATTACTCAACTTCTGGTCACTTGGGTAAGAAAAAGAGCAATCCAAGTGTAGGTCCAAGACTTGCCCTCATGTTCACGTCATACTAAGTTGAAAACCAAAATGCATATATTCTGCCAATACTCAATTTACCTGGAAGCTTTAGGTCTATGTTATAAGCATCCAACATTAATACGAGTGCAGATGACATGTGCCCTAATACATTCTGAAATTTCTGATGTATGTTGGTGAGTTCAAACAAGTTTAGTGCTTGACACAAACAAAACATGGATAGAACAAGCATTATCTATGAAATATTACGAAATAATAATAATGCTTTGCAGTGTTCTTTTGCAGACATCTTATGAAATTCTTACTGCAAGCAACATGCCAAGGAAAAATTCACCTCAAGTCGCCTTCTACTTAACCAAGCTAAGGTAATGGAGCTCATGAAGTTACAGTACTTGTCGAATATCGAGTTATTATTTATGTGCTGAAAGCCAAAGTTACATTAAAAAAACAAAATCATAGTTGTATCGACCAAAGTAAAGTTAGTAGGTCAAGTCATCAAAAGAATTGGAGGAAATATGAACGGATAAACATTAAATCATCATATAAGTTGACAATCATCTATATTTAAAGCATAATCAAGCAAAAGAGTGCCGATAACATTAACATGTTAGGCTAACATTAAGAATGAAAGAAAATCATCCACGTTTAGGAAATTATGGAGAAAAATTAATATTGAGGAAAAGCGGAAAACACTCCAAATGATCCTATTACTAAATATTTTTAAGGAATTGAAATACATCATAAGCAAAAAGCAACAACAATAATGCATGTCCAAGGGTGGAAGTAGTTAATGACACATACAATATCAGTAGGTTTGTTCTGATTATACTCCTTATTCTTTGTTTCAACGACCTTCTCCAACATTTCCTGATCCCAATCCTCCATTGTTCCTACACCACATGAAAACCAAATTAGCCCAAAAATATATGTACATACTAATATTTCAATTCTTCTTAATACCCAATATCCTAAACCATAGTGCACAACAATCCTTGCAGATTAATGGAACATTCTCACTTTGTCTATTAACATGATAATTTTTTGGCAACTATCCTTTTCTTCCACCTCAAAATCACACATCCCAAAAGTTTAAAGAAACCATCCCTTTGACCTTCTAACCTTCTCTAAGTAACTATTACAACTCTAACATCAACAACTAAGCAATTAATCAATGTCTTTTTATTCGTTAAATTTAGTGATGTACCTCCATTCTTTACCAATTCATCTTAGATATAAGACCTAGAACATTTCAGTGCTCTTAAGGTACAAGTCTTACATTTAGATCTTGAAAGTTGGGTTGGAGGGTTATTAGAACTCTACAAGATAAATGGTTAGAGCACAAAAATATTCTCACAAAAGATATAAATAAAAAATAAAGCAAATAAAGAATTAAGTCACGTTGTGAGGGTTCTTTACCACTGAAAGATAATAGAAAGTAGTTAATAATGAGTGCCTGAACTGAACAAACTATGGACAAATAGGCAGAAGGTCAGATATGTACTATGATTTAAAACCTAAAAAATTGAAAGTAGCAGTGCTCCATTCCTGACCTTGATCACGATCACGCTGATCGCTGTACAGATCGATCTTCTCACCCTTCCTCTGAACATTTAGGTCATGTGAGAACTTGCACTTGAAACCTTTCTGACATTGCCCGACCTTGAAGAACTCGCACAGTATCGACTTGGGGTCGACACCTAAGCCAGAGACCAATATTCACTTATCAGAAATACAATAACAATCAATTGAACGACCCTCAATGACTTAATTAATCTAAATGTTGGTGCTTCAAAAAGAAGAATATCACATACCAACTGGGACCTTAGGCTGGCTGACGGCAATCTTGAACAGATCGTTCAGCTCCTTCTCTCGGACCTTATCTTCTTCCTTCTTCTTCTGCTCTTGCATCAAACAATACATTGACCAACAAAGTATATTATAGATTTCGCTTTTCTCCATTGGAAGAAAGGGTGATAGAGATCGAGAGAAAGAGAGAGAGGACGGACCTTGGCGGCGATCTTGGAGGAATCAGGTTTGGGCTGGACGGATTGCTGCAGGCTCTGGACGTACTTTTGAACATTCTTGCTCTTGTTCTTGTTCTTGAGCCCGAACGTCTTGTCCTCCACGACCTTCTGCTTCTTGGCGAGCTCCGCCTTGGACGGCTGGCCCTTCGGCGGCATCGGCGGCGAAGTCTACTGAGCTGCGTTTGAAATCAAACGAGGAAGAGAGGCTATCGAGGGAGCGATGCCCCTCTAGATAGACGGGAAAAGGAAAACGAGAAGGGAATAGGGCTTGAGTCCGTACAGTCGGCTGCCTCGTTTGCTGTGGATTTTGGCAATCGGGTGTTGCGGTGGAACGCCTGGTGTTATCGATGCCAATGAGAAGGTTCGTGGGGGAAGTCCAACTACAAAACGGGCCAAGCCCAAATTATGTTCTTGGGCTTAATAAGTATTTCGTTTCTGGGTTTACATGTCTACCCTTACAAATCTTGAGGAGAGGATAATTGATCCTTACAAATCTAACGCATAGAAATCCTTAATATGTTTTTACTTTTAAAAATATATTTTTAAATAGTTCAAAAGAATATTAATGTCAAATAAAGTTATGATATGTATATATATATATATATATATATATATATTATTTATTTATGTATTCTTAAGTTTTACTGAGAAATATAAATAATTTAAGGTGAATTCAGAGCCTTTCTTTTTATTTTTTCGCGTGCAGTTTTTCTATTTTGATTTTTCTTATAGAGCATCTCTTTTTTTTTCGATCAGAGAAAAGTACTCTCCTTTGTCACTTATCTTATATTATTTATATATAATAGCTTAGATAGGCCCTTCAAATTTTAATATTGTTTATATATACATTTAAAAGGACAAGGTTAATCTATATTGACCCTCATCAATGTATGGACTCACGAGATTCAATCTATCTAGTCTTACCCCCTTCCCTGTATGCCAAGTTATTTCGGCAAGTCCTAATACGACACGTTGCCCTACGTATTTTCTATGTATATATTTATAATAATAAATAATAATGACAAAGACATAGTAACAATTATAGTATGAAATCCCTCTAGATGATATCTATCAATGATGGGTCAAATAGGTTAAAAAAGTTGAGACATATTCCAATAACCATCGTTAATGACGTCTCTAACCATAAGAATCATCTTTATGGTAACATACTGTATTGAGATTTGTCCTCGTTAAGAACTTTGAAATCGTGTAGGAACAATGTATGACTGTCATTAGAATCCATTACAAATGTTCCAAATTCTCATTTCTTTTTCTTTCTACTCTTTCCCAATCTATTATTACCTGAAAATATTTCTATATTACCATCGTTCATTGGCTTTCCCCTTGTGGGACAGTACAGTATCTGGTTCTTATCCTTTAATTGATGAATATATGGAGTGAACCGTATATATATATATATATATATATATATATATATATATATATATATATATATATATATATATATATATTTGAGCTGAAATCAAAATCATCTAAAATCTATTCGATTCGATTTTAGGTCCAAATTGGACTGAACCTAAATTATCCGATCCTGAACCCGAGATCAGGGTTACAGGTAATTAATTAGTAAGCAAGTGCAAAAATTTCACGTGTCGGTCTTTGATTCTGTGTCATATTATTCCTCAATTAAAGGCGCTACGTAGTGGAATTCTATTTGCAGATGACGATGCAAAACTGCTTCTTCCATCACCCCCCGATTCACGTCCTGTTGGAGTTCTCGCAGTGGAAGCGCCGCCAGAAATCCCTTGATGTATTCTTTGCAGCAGATGACACCTTCACACACGGCCTCTCCGTCTGTGTAAGCCCCTCCACCCTGTCGAACGTCTTGTCTGCATTCATCTGAGTCTCCCGCTTCAACGCTCCGCTTATAGATCATACTCTTGCTGTCGAACTTCAGAATGTATGCTTGATTGCATCCCTCGAAGAGTCTCTCCCCGAAGGTGTCGACCAGATAGATGGCATCGCCTTCGATCCTGAGGACGAAGAAGTGATCGTTCCAGCTCGCAATGTATATCCTTTCTTCCGACGGTGAACTACGTAGGAGCTCATCCCAAATGTTGTCGAACGACATCGTCCCTTGCAGAAAGTGTAGGTTGTCGGGCGTGTCGTCGAGGCCGAAGAATCCTACGTAGGACATCGTCTTGTTCTCTGTCAGCGGCCGGACTTTTGCTTCCAGTACCGTGTCGAGGTCGAAATGCTGATCCGAGAATTTCTCCTTGTGGGCCTCATCTGCACAAAGCTTTCTCCACTCCAGGGATCCTTGATGTATCAGTTCGTCGAACTGACACCGCAGTGGCAGAGCTTTCGGGTTGTGATGCAGCCAATCGGCGATGACGACGGCAAGCACCGTACAGGCACTCTCACCTGCGGCCTTCTCGCTACGCTGATCGATGGATGCAAGAAAGACGTCGGCGACGAGCTCCATCCCCTCGTCTCTGCTGCTTAATCTTCTTCTCTCCCACACGCCGACCTCGAAAGTTCCTTCATCTTCGAATCCTCGATCTCGAGGTTTCTCCTCACGCTGCAGCAACGCAGACTCGGTGCTCGACTGTCGGTGCCGCTCGAGATCGATATCGTCACCTCCAACATCACTGCATGATTTGTTCAGAAGTGGTTCTCCTTTCGGGTGCTTTGTGGCTTTGAAGCTGAGTCTCGTCTTGTTCGACAGGAGCCTAACAAGGGAAGGTTGTCGTTTGACTGATGTCTGCAGATTTTGTTCTTCCTCCTCGTGATCTTCGAGCTTTCCAGGCAACTCAGCACCGAGGAGGATGTTAGCAGTGGCTATTCCACTATAACTAAATTCATGCTCATCTTCTGACGAAGAATTCCCTAACGATGGATGTATCATTCGATTGCTTGGGAATTCAGTACCATAGTTTCGCCGCAACCCCACACACGACAAGGCACGCGAGCTAAGAGCTCGTCGCCGCGCGAAATCCATGCTGCCTTTTATGTTGAGCTCCACGACATGCAGTTCAACCTGCGCAAATATGGGATACCTCAAATTGTTGAATCGAGAATAAAGAAGAACACAACATTAATTACCTTCAGCACAATTTCCGCAGTCTGGTCCTTAATCTTGCATCTGATTGGGATGCTAATTGTTTTCTTGTGATTTGGAGAGGCGTACTCGGCAATGTCTATCTTGGTTTCTCCGTACACCGTAGACTTACCGTTCGAGTTATTATCAGATTCCTGCAAGCATTTCAGATCAAATTGCATGATATTTGTTGTCACATGACACATAACATGGTTGACTTACTTGAACTTGTAGATTGACAATCCAACTCTTGTAACCATGGGAATTCATCCTCTTAAGCTTGCAGATGCAGTTGAATTCTTCGTTCCAAATCACGGTGCCGTCCGGTCTCATGTGCTGCTTGGAAGTGCAGTTCTTCTTCGACCCCCGGTGCAGGAAACCGACTTTTCTTCCACTTCCTCTCCATTCTATTTCCACCATCAAACTGCTCTTGCCGCAATCCCCCAGCTTCTCCACTGGTATATTCTTGAGTTCATGGATGAGTAGGATTAGCTTAAAGCTCATGGTGGAAGGAAATCTTTGGCTCTGTTGAAATGCTTCTTCAAGCAGATGGAGAAGAAAGGTCTTTAGAACTGGGATTTGGGTTCCTTTGGGACATTAAGGCTTTTGTAATTATGTCGGATTTGGGTTGTTCTAAGTCAACTGCTTCTCGTGTAAGCAAAGATTGCCTTGTTCAGAAGATTGACTTGTTCGGCCACAGCCGTCCTGCTTCCTTCAAACTTCCTTATCCTCTTCACTGTTGTGTCTTCTTTTTTATCGCATGCCCTTGATGACAATATTATCATTTGGACATGCTATTATTTAGATGATTGACATTAAAGACCTTTGAGTATGCTAATTGCTTCGAAATCAAACTGGTTTGTAGTCTAAACTTTTAGCTTCTTTCCATGATATTTGTTGCCTTCCATCATAGCTGAAACTGTTAACTAGTTAGTAGCATTCGACTAATTGTCCGGTCCTATAATCCAACAGGCAAATGAACTCTAAACCACATTAATATCTTACAAACAATTTCACATATATTTCTATAAATGGCTAATTTTTTTTGTATTTACCCTTTTAAATTTTAGTTCAAAATAAATGCACTAAAGGGTGTAATTTTTTAGAGAATTCACTATTGACCATGATTAACAGCAGTTAGCTTGAGTTCTACTGGATGGATCAGGATAGAATTGACATAAATAATAGGGTGATTTTTCTTTTAAAAAATTCAGTTTTTTCTCAAAATGTGCCCCAATTTTTATTTTAGATATTACTATTTGCAACTCCCTTCTTTTTATTTACAATTCCATGCTAAGAATTTTGAATATTCTTAAGTTATCCCTTCGGAGACATATATGATCTCAATTTATAATTTATTGTAATAAAATATTTTTACTCCTTATCTACAATCTCATTTTCTTATCTTTATCATCATCTTCTTCATCTCCTCCCCCCTCCTCTTAATTGGCAAAGGTAACAAAAAATAATTAAAAAAAATATGATGAAATGGAACGAACCGAAGATCGAAGAGAATGTGAGACATAATTTTTAATATTTATTATAATAATTTATTTTTTTATATATTATATAATAACTCAAAAGATATCATCTTCTAGGTCAGTTGTATTAACCTAGAAGATATCATATTTCAAGTTTTTGAAACTATCCAATAGGGTGCATGGGAGGTAGAAAGAGACGACGACAAAAGAGTAAGAGGCATATGGGAGGGAAAAAAAAAGGTTAAAAACATAATTAAAGGGATTATGATTAATAAAATATTATTTTATTAATTTTTTAAGGGATTTTGAATAGTAAAAGAGCGTAGTAAACTACTTTATTTTTCTTAAGTGGTACCGTGTTTCAAATAATATTCACGATATCCTTCATCAACTCTGGCATTTTTTCATCCTTTATAATGTTTTGACAACATTATAAAGTTTATTTGAAAACACAATAAAAATGATACAAATTGACTCATAATCTCAACTAAATCAACTTTAAATCTAAAAATTTGATACCATAATGATACGTGAGCAATGACAATCAAAGAAACACAATAAAATGTTATTTATAATGTTTTTAGCACCTCATTAAAATATTATTTGAAAACATAATAAATGATACAAATTGACTCATAATCCTAACTAAATCAACTTCAAATCTAAAAATTTGATACCATAATGATATGTGAGCAATGACAATCAAAGAGACGATGTTATTTACAATGCTTTTAGCAATTCATTAAAATACTATAACACTATTAGAAAATATTATACGTGAACCAGATGAAATCAAAATATACTAGAATCTATTTGATATATCATACTAGGATTCAAATAGATATTTATAATAACTTACAAATAACATGACCCAAATAAGGATCAAAATTAGCTTGTTATAGTGTTTTGACAATCACAATAAAACATACTTAAAAATACTGTAAATGATTTAAATAGACTCCAAACCTCAACAAAACCAACTATAAGCCTAAAAATATGTTATTATAATAATCTACAAGTAATGATAATCAAAGATATATAATATGATGTTATTTTTCAATAGCTTCATAATATTTTTAGCACCTCAATAAAATCATTGTAATGTTATTGAAAAACACTAAGTCAAATAAAAACACTATAACGATTCAAAACCAATGAAAAAATTAAGAGAAAAAATATCATTGGAGTTGGTAAGAGGTATTTGAGGTATTATTCTAATTAGAGGCACCATTTAGAAAAAATCAAAACAGAGGATGCCCTTTAAAAAAAATAAAAAATAAAGATTTTTCGAAAGAAATCACCCTATATAATACAGTATAAGTATTTGGAGGGTTATTTTATATATGTTATATTAAATTTGAAAGTGGTGAATATACTATTTGGCAATTTACCTAAAAAGGCTCCCAATAATAGAGTTTTATGAGATAGCATATCTATCTTTTGGTTTTATCAAAAGTACCCCTTTTATTTAAAATATCAAAAATATTTTAAAATCGAGGACCCTTTTTTTTGAATCGAGTTACCTAATTCAAACCAATCGATCTAAGGATTAGGTTGGGTCAAATTTGAATCAAAAGGCAAAAGGGGTTTTAGGAGCATTACATTGAATGAATATAACATTAATGTAATTGATAGCTAGCCTTCCTCTTCTCTCCTCTACTCCTCTATTGCAACAACATCCTTTCCTCTCTAATGATGATGAACTCCTCTACTCTTTTCTAGTATTTTGCAAATGACGATGATATTATTAAATATCAGATTTTGATGATAAAATTAATTGATGAGTTTACAATCTAATATGTATTTTGAGTGATGCAGGACTAACTTCGATTAGAAAAGGTATATCAATTAAATCAAGAAGAATCGGATGTTGAGCCAGAGTGAACATGTTAAAAGATTAGATGTTAGCCGAAGGATTGATCAATGTGTTGGTAGAAGAACTTTGTGCTGTGAGTTTGGGCATCAGGTCGAAGGATCAGACATTATGCTAAGGAGATCGAAAATTGCGGGAGGTCAACATGCTGATTGGGTAATACGCCGAAGGAGAGGACGATGCGCTAAAGGATCGAACGAAGCGTCAGATGAACCAATAATATATCGAACAACATAGAATTATAGTCTTGTAATCGATTGTCTTAATTGGTCATAGTTTGATCGTAATTGAGTTAGTTTTGAATGTAAATATGTCAACTTAATTAGGGCCCATTGGGCCTAAGTTGGGCTTGTTTTGGGCCAAGTGGAAGGCACATTCAGTCACCCAAGGTTAGTGGAATCACCTATAAGTTGGAAAAGTCAAGAACATACTTTTTCAAGCTGTCAGGTGATGGTATTTCCAGACTGGGTGATGGTACCGCCCAGACACAATCTCTCAAACTATGTCAAGCAATAATACTATCAGTCTAAGCAATAGTACCACCTAGTATCAGGTGGTGGTACCATTAGATTAGGCAATGGTACCCCCTAGTATTAGTGTTGTAGGCGGTGGTATCACCCAGCACAAGTGGTGGTACCACTAGTACTCTGAAATCTTGGGGATTTAAATTTTGACTCTAATTTTTAAAGTCATTTGGGGTTTATAAATACCTCAAATTTTTCTGCTTAAAATAACATGAAAGGTAGAACAAAACTCTGTGATTCTAAGGTTACAAACCCTGTTAGAAAATTGAGTTCCCTCCTCCATGTGCTTAGAAGTTGTTCTAAGGGAGAGTGTGAGGGAATACTTGTAATAGAGGGGTGTAAATGTTATCTCTTGAACTTGTGAAAATGAAAAAGAGTTATAAGGGTAGTTGATCTTCACATATTGAAAGAAGATTGGTAGTGAAAGTCGGTAGCCTCGAGTGAAGAGAAATCGGTAGTGGATGTAGGTCGGGATAATCGAACCACTAAAAATCTAGTTTGCACTTTTTTCTGCATTTCATTGCTATTACATTCTAAGTTAATTGCTCAGTTCACTTACTCTAACTTAAGCATGCTTTTATTATCGTTTTCGTTGAATAAAGTTTTCAAATCTATATGATTTTATGAAAGCACTAATTCACCCCCCTCTTAGTGTCGATTTCGATCCTAACAAACATCCTTTCCTTTCTAACAGTGGCAAACTCCTCTGCTCCTCTTTGATAATGAATGGTAGTGGTGAACTCCTCTACTCTTCTCTGGTATTCACAAATGATGATGCATCCTCCCCTCTTCAAATGTGGCAAACTCCTCTACTCTTTTATGATGACGAACTCCTATGCTTGTCTCTAGTGGCGATAAAAACTCCTATGCTCCTCTTTAACAATGAATGTCGGTAATGAACTCCTCTGCTTCTCTTTGATACCATCACTTTTATTATTTTTTTATTTTAGGGTATTGAATTGTCCAAATAGGTGAGTGTGATTGAATTGAGTGCAGTCTGAATATATTTTTAGTAATTTTTTCAAACATACTAAAACTTGTCTATAACAATTATAACATAATTCAATATATTTAGTATCTTTTTTAATTTATTTTTTATTTTTAGATGATTTAAAAATTAATTTTTAGAAAGAGTATTATAGGTTTAACCTGTGATATCACCCAAGGTCAGTAGGGTACTAGTTTGGAGCGAGACCACCACTTGTTTGGTAGTACCACTACTATCAAGTAGTATTATATTGAGTGGTCTAAAATAAAAATGTGATGGAATGTAACTCGAGTTACAATAAACATAATTGATCAAAACTTATTTGAAAACTAATAGGATATGATTCTAAATTGATTACTATTATTTTTTTAATTTTTTTATGATTTTAGTGTAACTAATAAATTTTGGCATGTGATGATCCTAAAATTATTTGAAAACAAAACATATCTCAACAAAAAAATTATCCTAAAATCCTCTTTACAAATATTATCAAAAACAAAATACAACAATGATGGTAACATTAATTGTAAAGTGATAACTTCAAATTTAAAATTATAATAAGTTTAGAATGTCTTACTGTACACTTGTCAAAACTTCATATATATATATATATATATATATATATATATATATATATATATATATATATATTTATATAGGTATACTCTCCCTGTAATAAGTAGGTTATTCGAAATTAATAATATCAAACTACAAAGATGTATTCATTTAATACTATATATATTTTTATTATTATAGTGAACAATTCATGTTGCCATAGACCGATGCAACCAATGCTTCAGCAACACTGCATAGGACAATGTCAAGACTTTTACGACATTACAAATGTTTCATCAGTATTATGGTAAGTCTGAAGCTGCATAAAGTTACATGAGGATATGACAATGAACCATTGATTTGCCATTACCAACGTCGTCATCGAGACCCGCCTTCCTCTCTTATCCGACGATGCCCACCTACTACCACTTTAGATGACTAAGGCTCGTGGTATCCTTACTTTTTATTGGCTATAACGATAGCAAAAGACTAACCATCATCGGTAAAAAGATTGGCAATGACGATCTTCTTCTACAGTGCTGTTGCACTAGAAGAATGGGGTGGCGGAGATGATTTAAAATTTTATTAAATCGATCTAGTTCAATAAAACCTGATCTGAATAATAAATCTAAATTCATCAAATTGGTTCAATCTAAAAAAATCATAGTCAACAAACATCGGATATTTTTTTTTAATTTTATAAAAAATGGGTACCAGCATGCTTAAAATGAAAGATGAGACGTCATCCCATAAAATCTCATTATTATAAAGGTTTTTTAGGCAAATTACCTTATACTATTTATCAAACTTTAAAAAGAACAAATTATGTACAAGCCCCCCAACATAAATCAGCCAGCTGTTCTTCTACTGTCATTATTCAATCGTTGTTGACTCGAGAGAAATTAAAAGTTATATTCTGTCCCATCCTTCTCCGCCTAATTCATGCGGCGCTTTTGAACCGGTCCAGTTTTTCTAGATGTGGCCAATGGCAAACTAATAGGCCAACAATGACCAATTCAGCCCCATCATCATTCCTATTACAGTCTTTTGTTTTTGACCGTGGAAAACACGGCAGGCACATCGTCAACGGCAACAAGAAGCCAGCACAATAGCTTGTCACAAGTCGCAGAATACGTCCCACCAATGCTGACAATAATAAATGACAATTTGCATCATCATCATCATTTCATAAATCTTTGAATGTTTCGTAAGTCTAAATCCACATTATGAGAATCGAGAGGGTCTTCTATTCCTGCTGCTTCACAATTTCAGACGTTATCCGGAAGGAATGCTGACTACTATTGTTTTTATTATTATAATTAATTCATCAGATTTTTGTTTCTGCAATAAGCATTTGACCAATTAGTCTTATTGTTGATGTTCCTCTTTGTTTTCCACCGTGTCTTAAATAAAGACCATGCTACTAAAACTCTTAATACAACAATATTATCAATCACTAGTTCAAATTACATCCACAAATCGTAGCTGTTCCAAAGATCAATTATTGGGGTCCAAACGTACTCATCATCATATTAAGGCTTTCGGCTTCATTTAAGAACATGCATACACGTAGCGGTTTATTTAACTTGATACTTAAATGGTTCTTGGCATGATGGGAGGGAGAGCTTTGTTTCCTCCTTCGCTCCAAGCGTTGGATCCTACTTTAGTTGCTCAGCCCTTCACCGAAAAAGCAAAGCTCCAGCGTTATAAGTGAGTGTTCAACAAGGAATCGTGAAGATTCATTCATTCATACGGAAACCGATTGCAAAGGTTTCGGTTGATGTCCTCGACACGGCTACCAAACATTTTTCATTATTTTATTTTTTTAATGATGTCAAAATTACAAACAAGCATTCTTTTTTAGAGTAATTTTTGTACCCCGTTTGAGGGTTTAATATTAACTTGCTTTTCTTGGGAGAAAAATAAGCCTATTTTGAGTGTCATTACTCATAAATTTACCAGAATTTATTGATCATACCCTAAAGAAAAAAAGCTTTTCAAGTTGTCATTTGTATTTCTACCTGTAGGATCACTTTTTTTTTTTTAAATTAGAAAAGAAAAAAAAAGCTATACAGTATGGTTCTCATATTATTTTTCTCATTTAAATTTTTTTCCCCAAAAATCACCCACAAGGAAATTGCAAAAAGAGAGAGATAGCAGTCAAAACATTTGTTTAGTTGTTCATAAGTTTCCATCTTCAAATCAAATTTTATTTTTAACACTTGTTTTCTTCTTCAAAGCTCATACGCTATATTGCAAGTAAAATAATTAGCAACTCAACTTAATTCAGCTGATGAGAAATCAACTCCTCATCAAAGAGAGGGTTGATTAACCTAAAAGGAGAAGAAATTGGGTCACGTATCCCAAAACCAAAGTCAATATGGAGTGCCATATAATTATCATTCTTTCATCTTCTTTGAATTGCGAGGAAACTGAGGACTTGTTATTATTGTCGCTTATTTTAACATGGCATTCGATCAAATCTTACTTTTACATCCTCATTTCTAATCATTTCATTGTTTCAATATATTATTTAATTTTATCATCATAAACTAACCATTGTTCGTCACTTTTCATGATTATTTCTTACCCCATTGGTGGTTTATATGTTTAAGGGTCGATTGATGTTGTGTCAGGTGAGAATTAGCAAACGAGAAATGAATGTCAAAACATTAATCAGAGCTAAATCACTTCATTTGGTAATACACTTCAAGAAAAAACGAGAAAAATACAAGGACACAACATTTCTCAAAAGCAACCACTCTAGAAAGATGAAGTCCAAGGAACACTCATTGCATCAAGTACTTCTAGCATAACTCTCAAAAGGAAAACAAAATTAGAAAGATGAAGCTACATGCAAATGCAACTGGCCGCTATGCTCCATTTCCTCTAGATTGCAAGTTTGATCATAGGAATTGAACTAGACCCTAGTTTTGTATCCATTACCGAAGGTCAGGCTGCACAAACAACTCGGGAAAAGAGGCATTCTGATAAGTAGGCAAGTTCAGAGGGTGGTCCACATTCATGGAAGTGCCTACCGGCTTTTTTGAGTCTCTCTCCATCACACAGTTCCCGTTGAGTTCTGATCCATGTTGGATTGCAATGGCCTGCTGGATCTCCTTGAGTACTTCTGATATCGATGGCCTTTGCGCTCCATGTGGTTTGACACACATGATAGCTATCTCCGCAATTTTCCACACCGATTGTAAGTCGTAATCATCCTGCAATGCGGGATCGACAACAGCCTCGACGTTACCACTCTCGATGAACGATTTTGCCTGCCATATGAAGATTCAGTGATCAGATAACAACATGGTGATGTTTCATTCTGGTCAAAACGTACAGGACAACTTTTTGCAGCAATGAACTATGAACTGACCCATGCAACAATGTTACGGCAGTTGAGGCCAAAGCTTTCACTAGATATCGGCTCTTGACCTGAAATCAGCTCCAGAAGTATAACACCAAAACTGTAAATATCACTCTTCTCTGTCAATTGCTGAGATACATAGTACCTGTGCATGTTTCACACTAATCAATCTGGAATTGCTGACACTATTTTGCAAGATATGAAACTCAAAACAGAAAGAAAAATGAATTAAAGAGTTCTTTGCAACATTATGATTTCAGGCAGCAACCAAAATTGATTTCATAAGCATCTGAGATAACCATAAACGAAATAAAAATGTCTTACTCGGGGTCCAAATATCCAACAGTCCCCCGAACCATGCTTGAGACATGGGAACCATCCACTGCATGTTTAGAAAGACCAAAATCAGATACTTTAGCTCTCATGTGATTGTCGAGGAGAATGTTGCTGCTCTTAAGATCCCTATGGATAATGGTAGGAAAGCAGCCCGTGTGGAGATACTCAATGCCTGAAAAGATTCAAGATAAGTGGTCATGTTAACTTCAGTCTTTTAAAACTAAAATTATGCATTGAAATAGTGTTCTTGCGATTCAACCTTTTGCAGCATCCTCTGCAATCTCAAGACGATCGATCCAACTAATAGTTCTTTCTCGAGCTGAGGGGCCTGCAATGTTTCCAAATAAGAGGTCCGGTATAGACATTTATCCAGAAACAAATATATGACTTACCACGAAGATGCTCTTTCAAGGTTCCATTGTGCATAAATTCATACACAAGGATGTTTTTCCCATCCTGTTGACTGTAACCAAGAAAAGTTACGAGGTTCCTGTGATGGATTCTTGAAAGTAATGTGACCTGAAAGAATCATGTTAGTCACTATACTGATGATAGGAAAAGAAATTTTTAGTATTGATGAAACAAAAATAAAAGGCAAAGTAATTAACATTACACAGACAAATGTGATGCAAGTAGTGGCTAAGACATCTTAGGGAGAAGAAAAGTAGAACTGCAACTTTGATCTGGAAAGTGAGCTGATATCCACCAATAAAGTTGAAGTCGAAATGCTGTTTTACAGCAACATAAAACAATTTGGGAAGCAAATGGGAGTCCTAATCCCACTAGAACTACATCAAAGACAGGAAAGCCACACACGTTTCTGACATGAATAGTCTTGCCAAGGGATAGTACTGTAGCAGTACTATAGCATATTTTGTGGATGATGCTATAGTAGCAATTTAAAATGCTATTCTCAACATATTACATATCATAAATAAGAAATCATAGATTAGGTTAGACACCCAGTTGAATAAGAGAATTTGGCATTAGTAATCCTATAAATAAACATGAATGTAACCCTAAGTTTTGTGTTTGGGACTATTGCTTTTTCCCTACTAGCATGAATAAAGTAGAAGAGGTAATAGTAAACCTAGTTTATCGTTTTCTTTGGAGGCTTCTACATTTCAAATGAGATAATGCTTGTTAGACACATACAGGGAGATATCTACAACCAAACGACAACTAGATTTCAGTAAATTGAAATCCTTTTTATAAAGTACAAAACCTTGAATTGAAACATACCGTGATAACGTAGGTACATTTACCTCGTTCAAGAATTCCCGGATTCCTTGGAATGAATCATTGGTAAGAACCTTGACTGCAATTTCTTTTCCATCTGCCAACTTCCCATAATAAACTATCCCAAAACCTCCGGAACCAATTTTCTTTTCAAATTTACTGGTGGCACCTTCTATTTCAGACAAAGCAAACCTATGGGCTGATTCTGCAGAAACTTCACTGAAGAAAGTACTCAATTTTTGAGCTGGTTGAACACTGTTGGCATTCTCTGGAGGATGGAAAAGTATTCAGGGTCATGGTCCTTTAAAACATCTACAAAGAACTTCCAAGCATACCTTTTGAAAAATTCTTCCTTGTTTTGTCTAAGAACAAGTAGCATAAGATAGAAATTACAAGCAGCAAGCTAGCTCCAAGGACAGAACATATGATGAGTACCATGCGATTCACATTTTTCTTCCCTTCATGTAGACCTTCATTTCCTGAATAGCTAAACACAAACAAAACAATACCCCTTTTGAAGTTCACTACTAGTAAAGATAAATGGTTGATATGAAAAAGAAAAAGAGAAGATTAAACTTATGTGCAATGTCTGATCACACACATTTCCAAAGGAAAAAAAAACTATAATCACCAATAATTTTCCAACTTAACATAAATTAACTACTATAAATAATATATTACTTTACTTAAATTATTAATTTCCTTGTTTGTGTAGTATGGTTAAGGAAATGATTAAAATTAATTTTCTTAATCATGTGGACAAGTTAAAAATTTTGCCAATCAATTAAATTATTAATTGATTTATTTCCTAATGAGTGGTGTGATTTTTAGGAAGTAAATACTTTATATATATTTTTGTGTAAACCATAAGAAATGAATATTATATTTTTATATTTGTGTGTGAAAGCAAAATAAAAATAAATAAAAATTAAAAATTAAAAATTAAAATTAAATAATTATTTATCTTTCAGGCGATGGGAGGATTGAAGAGAGGATTCCCCGAAGAGATGATCCCCGAGGAGAGGTAGTATCCTCTATTCTTTTCTAATAAGCTTTGATTCATGTCTTAAGATCTTTGATATTAGGATTATTATAATTTTATAATGCATAATAATGTTTTAATTTTAAATTTTATGATTAATAAATAATGATAAATGATTTGTAATGTTAGAATGATTATTGACTAATAATGATCACTTAAGCTTCAGTAAATTTCAAGATTAATTTAATTATTAAAATTATTATTTTTGAATTAATATAATAGTTTTAATTTATTTAATTAGATGTATCTGTGTTTCAAGAGTTATATATGAATTTCTATGAATTTAATTAGTTTTAAATTTAAGATTATGAATTTAAATTTCTTAATTCAGTGAATTGGTGTTTGACCTGAGTTAGATTGATCTATAAGATCGGGTTGACCCAGCCCTTATGGCAAGGTACTACCCGAACCATGTGATTAGGCATAACCCAGCCCATGTGACCATGTATGATCTAGTCATGTGGCCAAGTAGGAGCTAGCCCATATGACAAAGTACAACCCAAATCATATGGCTAAGCATGGTCCAACTCACATAGCCAGGTACGACCCAGTCCATGTGATCAGACACGACCCTAACTTGTGTCTAGGGACGACCTAACCCACAAGCTAAGCATGGCTCGGTTCAGTGGTAAGGTTCAGCTTAGTCTGCGAAGTTAGGCCCATCTAGCTATGCGATTGGTGCTAAACACATTGTCGTTCCTCTATCCAACTCGTTGTATCTTAGCCCAACCTATTACTTAGGACAGGCACGTGCGACACATGTGACCCGTCTAAGACTCTAGTGGGTCGATTCGGTTTAGGCTAATACTATACGACATAGTCTAATTTCCTTTCCCTTTATTGGTTTGAGCTTATTAATTGACTGAATCAGATAGGTTTGATCGGTTCAAGACGGTTTAAGGTGATTCTAGACCAACTTAACTAGTTCAACCTACTTGACCTAAACAAAATCAATCAAATCTAAATTAAACCAGTCTAGGATGATTCAAACTGGTTTTATAAGGATTTGAGGTTGATTCTATTATGTCATAATTGAATTGAGTTTGGTTCAAGTCAATTGGGCTATTCCAATTAGGGTTCTGGTTGATTGAGGACTATTGAGAGATTGATGTCTTACGTTGTGATAATTTATTTCATCTAAAAGTATCAGTTAAAAATAATTATTGATTTTTTATATTTTTTAAGTTTATGATATTGATATGATTATTACCATATAGTATATGTAACTATGCTAGTGGTTCACATTGGAAGTGTAACTTGTGAAATGAGCTATAAGCCCGTCATTATGTGAAGCTATCAATGAACATAGCCTAGTAGATCATACATCAAGCATGGTCCCTCATAATATTTTATCATACTATTTCTTGAATGCATATGTGAATGAATGGATGAATGTAAATAAATGATCATAGTTGTTTATGTATCCCTACCGAAGGCAAGTAGAGCGATTTCTCTTCGAGGATTAGCAGGTCATCAGATGTAACAGTTAGACGATTCCTCCATCTGCTATTAGGAGGAACATATCCTCACTTGGGCAGGTGAGAGATACCACTCTACCCACTTTTAGAAGAAATCAATCCCGTGGAGTATATCCCTCAATCCGTTATTGGGAGAGTGCACCTTCGGGTATGATGTACTCCTTTGTTATTTGACTATTATGTATGTGTTGCATGTGGCTAATGCATGATTTTGTTTATTATACAAGAATTATCATTGTTTTTCTAATACATAAGTTTTATAATGAATCAATATATTATCATTTAATATTAAATTATTGATACTTGTATATATTTCACGAATATTAAAAGTTATTATTATGTTTTTTCATAGGTTCCTACCAACATATGTGGTTACTAATATGTTTTTATCTTACATTTATTTTTTAAGTAATCTACTACTTTATAATAGATCTAAGGCTTGGGTGAAAGAAACTTTTTTTTATTATTTCCTATCAAGAAGATGTGATCATTTTTCTAGTTAATAAAATATTTACTATTGTAAAGACAAGGATTTAAATTCAAAGATGAAAAAAAAAGGAGTGTCTTTGTTAGGACTCTAGCTTAGAGAGTCCTAATTGAGAGGGACATTCATGTAAAACTATTAGGACTCTAGCTAGGAGAGTCCTAATTGAAAGGGACATTCTGTTAGGACTCTAGCTAGGAGAGTCCTAATTGAGAGGGGCATTCATGTAGGAGGTTTTTTCTAATAGAAGAATTAGGAGTTGTAAGGGAATAGGAGTCTTGAGTAGGAGTCCTATTAGGAGTTGGTTAGAAATAAGAGTCTTAAGTAGGAGTCCTATTAGGAGTTAGGGTTTAGAAGCCCTATAAATAGCCATGTATTCCTTCTCTTTTCATAGGCAATAGATGAATCTTTTCTGCAGCCTTTGAGCAGCAACTTGGAGGGAGGAACCCCTATAGAGTTCCAAGGAGGCCGATCCCCTAAAGAGATCAACCCCAAGTTTAGAATCTGCAAGAGTTCTAATAGTCTTTTGTATATTATGAATAATAAAATAATGATTTATTATTTTTTATAAATTTGGGATGTGACAAAAACTATCATGAATGATGTCTCGATATTAGAAAAAGAATTGAACAAGCAATTCAGGTACATGAACATATAACATCCCAAATATTTAGAATAAGCTATATGAATTTGTTTTCAATTGTTGAGCCCTCAATATAGGATAATATTCTTAGATAAATTAAGAGCAATTAAATATTTTTTTATTATTTTAGTTTAAACTTTAGGACTCCCTTCACCTCACAAAGAATAACTAATTTTAACTAATTTATTTATTCTAATTAAGGCATCTACCGATCCCTTTGAATATAAAAATATTACCATAAATAATTTTCTCACATTTTATTGATGCACATAATTGTCCAACAAAGGAAACATATATTCTATGTTCCCTTGTTACTCACACATCCACCTCAACTTTCTATTCTTGGCTAAACTAATTTTTTTCCAAGAGTTTTCTTGTTGACTAATAGTTGGTCCATAAAACGCTAGCTTTACAATGGTCTTACAAAATTTTTCATTCATTTAATAAATACACAACAACCTTCTCCACATTAATTACTCTGCTTTAATTTCATTTAACAATGTCTTCACTACTCTTTTTGTCTAATCAAAATTAGGCAGCCAATGACAATATGATCAAAATCAGCAAAATAAAGTAATTAAAAATTCAGAAACTAAAAAATATATAATTAAAAAGACTAAATATTAGAAAATATTTTTAAAAATAAAATAAGTAATGTAGAGGAAAATTTTATATTATTTTTGTACAATACCATATATTTTAAGTTTCAGTAAAAGCAATATTCATTTATATTACAAGATATAATTTATTAACTATATATTCATATAGAGATGCATTATCATATTTTCATAAATTATAACTTAAAACCAAAAACTTCATTTTTTTACTTAACTCGAGATGACGTGAGGATGGAGAATGAGCAAAGACACAAGCAATGAATAAATTACAAGCAAGTCATGAGGCATTTGTGAGCCAACGTCAATCTGATCATGAGTAGAAGCCAGCAATGAGGTAAGTTTCGTCGGTCTCCCTCCAATTCTTCACATCCTCCAATCTCTCCTTCCATATCCTCTCTTCCTTGTCTTTCTCTTTTTTCTTTCTACTATTTCCCCTTCTTTCCCATTTCATGGTTGATCATGCGAGTATAAAACAAAATTGATACTCAAAAGTAGTTATCTCATTTCTTTTCCTTCTTTCAATCACCCTTTACAAGATTTTCATAATATGACATTAACTTAATTTCTTTATAGTTAGAGCAATCTTAAATATCACCCTCGTTCTTGTATATGGATACCCAAAATCTTTTCCTCTCTTCATCAAACATATTTTTACTTCTCAATTTTTGTCAAATAAACTAGTCAATGAAACAATCACATGGTCTCCTAAATTCTTTCAAATCTCAGGAAGGATATCACTAAGTCCTACTATCTTATATCAAATTGCTAATCTGAAAACAAATGGTAGAACCTTACATATATTTCACCACATCAATATACCAATGCTGTGGGTCGCTTTCAGGCAACCTCTTCATCCACCTTTTGTACCTTTGGACATCTGGGAGGTGAAAATGCCTCGCATTACTTTTAGGTGACAGTATGATCCTATAATGAAATCAGTCAAGATCTACCTTTATTCCTTGTATAAAATTAAAATAGATTTTTTCTTCTACCCTTTCCATCTAAACTCAACTAGATTTTTATAAAAGAGATCTGAATAACTATAGCATTGACCAAAGTACCATGAACAGGGAAAATCAAACCATTATAAAGAACAGTTGTGTAAATGATGTTAAGCAAAAATTGTGTCTAAATACTTCCTCTACTTGAGGAATTTGCAAGTTTCTGAGTTAATCTGAAGAAGTGCAACAAGGTTAAGATGCAGGATGTGCATCGGAACTCTAAATATAATTGTATAGGTTAGAACCCTTCAAACATAATGAATGAAGGCCAGAAAAAAGCTAACATATTAAAAGAAAGAGAGAAAGTAGGGTGTTCTCATTGATGTTTTGGTTAGCTAGATTAATCTTCAATAATTACGTTTCATCTTAGGATAGCTAATTAGTATGCACACATATTCTCAATCCCATATTATTAAAATAAACTCAAGTACTAGTGCGAAATAGCCTATGAAGAGGAAGTGATACTCACTTGAGAAAAATATTTTTATGTAGGAGCCCCTTTGGAACTACTCCACTCAACTTATTATTCTGCAAGTACCTATAAAATCAAATTTGCAAATGAGTTAATTTGTATAAATAACATATGTAGTGGTGCATGTGACAGAGATCTAAGCTTTTGGGATCAACAAAAGAGTAGCATTTATTAGTTGTCTGGTAGAAAAAAAAACTAGCTTAATTTCGTGACATGAAAAATGCAGGTAATACCTTGAACTTTCTGGTAAAATAGATACAAAGATGAGCTGCAATTTCTAGATTACTATATTAAATTTAAGTAACAATATCAGGAGCTATAAAACTTACAATTCTCTTAGACTTGGCAGATCTCCCAGTGACGAAGGAAGGACACCGGTCAACTCATTGTTCTCAAGATGACTATATGAAACATAAAACAATTATTTCTTCAAGCATATGGAAAAGCTAAAGGACATTATTACCAAGATGATTGCCTCCTTACACGGTCTTTAGATTTAAGCATTCACTAAAGTCAGGTATTGTACCAGAAAGTGAATTTTCATCAAGCCATCTGCAGTAATCAGCTGCTTCAGTTTTATAATATGAGAAATATTCAACTTATTGAGATAAGAAAGTTTCCAAAGGCAAACAATTAAGAGAAGAAAAGATCCAGCTCTTACAGTTCAACCAAGCCTGTTAACTTAGTCAGCTCTAAAGGAAAGTTTCCTGTCAAATTCTTCCCAGATAAATTACTGCCAAACAGCAATACATTTACGAGTTAACTAAAGATTCAAGAAGTGAGAAGATTAGACACTAGAAACTTGAAGAGAGTTTTAGACATAGGAGCATCACTAAGAAATCTGTACCAACTTGGCAACTCATAATTTCAGTACATGGAAACTATACTCGGTTGTGGATCTGAACTACATTGCAACCAAGACCATGGTACTGGTAGACATGGGTCACCACCTTCTTTTGCCCAATCTGCTAGTGGATAATGAGAGATGAAACTGGCCATGACAGTTGCTGCAGACTCATGAAACCAATATATCTAGAATCAAATATTTATGCAAAAGCACATGCAAAATAGCTAAATTCAATAGAAGGAACAATTACCATCCCGAGATCCATAATTTATTTCGAGGTACTTATAAATTTCTAGGGCATTTAAGATAGGTCCTCGAGATGAATCATTTGTCTTCTTAAAAGCAAAAGAGAATACAAATGGAAAGGAGACATTGGTGTATCCAGGTTCATACAGTCGGTATTTTCCCTGAGCATTTTCTTGAACATTCACAGTGGGTTTACTAAATTCTGGCAAGCCTGGAATTATTAGCTTAAACTTTCTGGTTTCATTTGAACCAAAATCTTCAATTTCTGCAAAGTATGAGAATGCCCAACCATTCCCCGGAAAGCCATCCAGATCAAGACGATAAGTTAAGGATCCATTTCGACCCAGTACTGCTGTCTGCATGACCTTTTCAGGTGGTCTTTCACCACTACTAACATCAACTGGCATATCAGTTGATATTGTTTCAGTTCCAGGAGCAACATCAACAAGGTAATTTGGCCTCCTAACAGTATCAGATTCCCATATTCTATCAAATGGATCATCAGGATATCTGCAAGAATAATGAAGAGATCGATTAAGACAAATCCAAGCGGAAAAATTTAAACTTATAGATACTGAAAGACAAGCATATGGAACTTGAGATTAAATTGAAAAATACATGCAAGAATAAAAAATCATAAAAGATAAAAGTAACAGTGTATGATGTTAGGTGCGTAGGCATTATCCTTTAATTTTGACCTTAATTTCCAACTATTACTTAACTACCTAGGAGAGATTGTGCTTCTTATAACCAAGGCTTCCACCATCATAAATTTTATCAAGGCTGCAAGATTGAATATATGATGGAATGGCAGAAAATCGAGAGTCTGATATCCCCTTTGTTTATCTTCATTTTAACTAATGCAATTTACTAAAATCATATGACTAGTCCAAAGAGAATTTGTCCCCTGTAGTTCAACATAGTTGCTATAAGCACTGAAGCAGATCTAAGTTTTTGTTAGTCAACTTTCTGTTCACTTTATCTAACCATCTGGATCCTCAGCCAGTCATCCTGATAGTCAGTCATACCTACAATTCAAATTTCACCATTTTAATAAAATTTTGAACTTATTTTTATTTTTTGCAGAAACATTATGTCCACCCTACAAGAAAAATGTTGACATACATGAAATTGTAAATTACAAATATCAACTGACAGCAATAAATCTTTTTTTTCTTCTTGGGCGCTTCTTGTAGATCCATCTTTCAAAAATTTGAAAAAAATATTGTTAAAGGATATGATGTATAATCTATAAAATTCATTGTTCCCCTACAATATCAAACTCCTGTTGTCTCCTTGCCAAATCATCCATTCAATTAACATCAAACTCTCTTGTGTGGCACTATGAAACATCTAATTAGTAATCTAAAATAAATTGGGTATTTGATGTTTCCTAGAAAGTACAATTTCAAGTGCAACAACATTACTAAGTGATCTAGGACGATGTAGCTGAGTTCGAGTCGAACTCTAATTTGGCTCAACCAGCATTCAAGTCGAACTCGAAATCAATCCCAATCCAACCGAACCAAGCTCAAGCTTGAATCCGAGCTCAAGGACCATATTCAAGTCAACTCAAGTCTCACTCAAGTTCCGCTTAACCCAAGTATGATTCAAACTCCAATTCAGCTCAATCGGGACTTCGACTCAAACTCCAATTCAATGTTGGAACCAACTCAAGCTCAATTTCAAGCCCAGAAGTCGGATTTGATCAGCTCCAACCTCGGGAAGATTTAACTCGAGTTCCATTCGGATTGGAAGAGTAGGCGGCCAAATTGAGGAAGAGAGCTAGGGGCACCAGCCCTAGCAAGGTAGAGTCCTAACCTAGTTAGGGATCTAGGACTAGGAAGAAAGAGTCCTAATCTAGTTATGGCTCCACCTGTAGAAGCACTAGGAAGAGGGAGTGCTGTTGGGAAAAAACCTGTTAAAGCGAAATATTCTTTTCCCTCTTTGTGTATCAAAATGGGTTCCTCATCAAAATACCAACTTGATATCCAAATGAAAATATCAACCAACACAACATAAACAATAGAGCAAAAATCAATCACACAGTGAAACCCAATCTTTTTAACGTGGAAAACCCAATGTGGGAAAAATCACGGGACCGTAGTCCACCTCAAACTTCCACTATCAATAGTAATGATAACAGGTTTACAGTAGGTCTTCTCTATAATAACTAGAGAATCAGAATAATATCAAGATCATAGATTTTAGCTCAAGAAAAACATATATTCATCACATAAAATGGATCTCCTCGTAAGAAAATTCTAGGTCTCACAAAGTGGATATAGCAGGAAAGTACCTTAGAGAGGGTAAACTGCAGATCAACACCGTTAGGATTGTAGAGTTTGCTACAAGGATTCTCCACAAAATTTGGGCCGAAACTGACAACGTTTGGCCATCGATCGTCAAGCAGAAAACTCAGAAACCTAATTTTTCTCTCTTTATTTCTCTCTCCTCTTTTCTCTGCACGCCGCCGCACGCTGCACTGCGCACATGCACACACGCACGCTGCCTTCTCTCAATTTTGCCCTTTCTCTCTTTCTCTCTTTAATTTCTTTGATTTGAGCTCAAATGACCCAATTTGTCCAAACCCACATATGGGCTGGACCCAACAATTCTCCCCCTCCAGCTCATATAGTGGGCAGTACCAAGCTCGCTCTTCGCCTACATGCTTCAAGCTTCTCCTTAGGCAAAGACTTTGTCAACATATCTGAACCATTATCGTTGGTACGTACTTTTTCCAATTGTAATTCTTTCATCTCAAGCACATCACGAATCCAGTGATATCTCACATCAATATGCTTGGATCTAGAATGGTATGTTGAATTCTTGGAGAGGTGAATGACGCTCTGATTGTCACAGTAAACAGTATATCCTTCCTGTTTCAAGCCTAATTCCTGTAGAAACTTTTTCATCCATAAAGCTTCCATGCAGGCTTCAGTAATTGCTATATATTCTGCTTCTGTGGTTGATAGAGCAAACACACTTCTGTAGCTTAGACTGCCAAGAGACTGCTCCTCCTGCAAATGTCATCAAGAATCCCGAAGTGGACTTCCTGGAATCAGTATCACCTGCCATGTCTGCATCTGTGTACCCTTCTAACACAGGTTCATCACTGCCAAAACATAAACATAACCTGGAAGTACCTCTTAGATATCTTAATATCCATTTCACTGCTGCCCAATGTTCCTTTCCAGGATTAGAGAGAAATCGGCTAACAACTCCAACTGCATGAGCTTTATCTGGCCTAGTACAAACCATGACATACATCAAACTGCCTACTGTAGATGAGTAAGGCACTCTGGACATTTCTTCTTTTTCTTTCTCACTTGTAGGACATTGTTTCGAACTAAGCTTGAAATGATCTGCAAGTGGAGAACAAACTGCTTTGACTTTACTCATGTTGAATCTTTCAAGAACCTTTTCAATGTAAGTCTCCTGAGATAGCCAAATCTTCCTTTTCTTCCTATCATGAAGAATTTTCATGCTAAGTATTTGTTTCACCGATCCCAAGTCTTTCATAGCAAAAGACTTACTTAGCTCTCTTTTAAGCTTTTCAATTTTACCAGCATCATGACTAACAATCAGCATATCATCAACATATAGCAGTAAAATAATAAAATCATCATCTGAAAATTTCTTCATAAACACACAATGATCAGATATGGTTCTATCACACCCTTGGCTCATTATAAAGGAATCAAACTTCTTATACCGCTGTCTAGGTGCCTGTTTGAGTCCATATAAGCTTTTCCTAAGCTTACACACCATATTTTCTTTTCCCTCGACTTTGAAACCTTCTGGTTGTTCCATGTAAATTTCTTCTTCTAAGTCACCATGAAGAAATGCTGTTTTTACATCAAGTTGCTCAACTTCTAAATTCAAGCGGGCAGCCAAACCAAGAACAACTCGGATAAAGGACATATTCACAATTGAAGAAAATATTTCTTCAAAGTCAATACCTTTCTTCTGACTGAATCCTTTCACGACTAGTCGTCCCTTGTATCTTTGTTGTGAGCTATTATTTTCAGTCTTCAATTTATAAACCCACTTATTCTTGAGAGCTTTCTTCTCTTTAGACAACTTTCCCAAGTCTTAGGTGTGGTTCTCAAGCAAGGATCTCATCTCTTCTTGCATGGCTTTAACCCACTCATTCTTATTCTCATGTAGAATAGCTTCTTGGTAAGTTTCTGGCTCTCTCCCGTCAGTAAGCATAACATACTCATGTGGAGGATATCTGGTAGATGGTTGTCGCTCTCTAGTGGATCTTCTCAATGGAATCTCAACTGGTGGTGGAGGTGCTGGTTCAGTTGGTTCAGCATCATCAAATGTAGGTGTATCATCACTAGTATTCTCACTACAATCTTCTTGTTCATCTCCCCTATGATCATCATGAACTATAGGTAAAGGAACTTGACCCAAACTCTAAGAAATATAAACAGAGGTTTCTGGCTTCTCAATATTATCACTATCATCAAACAATTGGTCTTCAAGAAACATAACATCTCTGCTTCTAATAATCTTCTTGTTCACTGGATCCCATAATCTGTACCCAAACTCTTCATGACCATATCCCAAGAAGATACATGCTTTTGCTTTACTATCAAGCTTGGACCTCTCAACTTTGGGAATATGAACAAATGCTTTACTATCTTTTTCTCTCCATACTCTCTCTGGAACATTACCTTTCAGAGGAACTGATGGAGAAAGATTTATCATATCAACTTTAGTTCTCATAGCCTCCCCCCAAAATGACTTTGGTAACTTGGCGTGGGAAAGCATACACCTAATCCTTTCTTCAATAGTTCAGTTCATCCATTCAGCCACACCGTTCTGTTGAGGAGTTTTAGGAACTGTTTTCTCAAGCCTGATACTATGGAACCTACAATAATTCTCAAAAGGACCCCTGTACTCGCCACCATTATTTGATCGAATACTCTTTAGTTTTCTATCAGTTTCTCTTTCAACACTGACATGAAACTCCTTGAAAACATCGAGTACCTGGTCTTTAAATTTCAAAGCAAAAGCCCACACTTTTCTAGAATAATCATCAATAAAAGTAACAAAATAAAGAGCACCTTTAAGAGTTCTAGTTTGCATAGTACAAACATCAGTATGAACTAAATCAATAACATCTGATCTTCTAGATAATGGATATGTCTGAAATGCAACTCTATGTGTTTTTCCAACTAAGCAATGATCACAAGATTTAAGAGATGTACCTTGCAACTCTGGTAAGAACTGCTTTCTAACAAGAGTTTGAAGTCCCTTCTCGCTGATATGTCCAAGCCTCTTATACCAAAGATCTATACTTTCACCTTTTTGAATTGCATTAATCTCTCCTTTGTGTAGCTTAGCTTCCATGACATAAAAAGAGTTAAGTTTCTTTCCTCTTGCCATAATCAGAGAACCTTTAGTGAGTTTCCATTTGCTTTCACCAAAATAGTGTGCAAATCCCTCATTATCAAGTCTACCTGTAGATATCAAGTTAAGACGAATATCTGGAACATGCCTTACATCTTTGAGTATCTATTTGCTCCCAATATTGGTCTCCAAGCAAATATCTCCAATACCCATAATCTTAGATGTACTACTGTTCCCCATTCTGACATTACCAAAATCACCAACAGTGTAAGATCTAAAGAAATCACCATGAGAAGTAACATGAAATGAAGCACCAGAGTCAATTACCCAGTTATTGTCCTGAGCTACAAGACTGACACAACCGTCATCACAAACAATAGTGATATTACTTTCAGCAGCAACTGAATTAGTCTCTTTCTCATTTTTCTTCATTTCATTCTGTTCTCGCTTCCAAAACCTACACTCTTTCTTCATGTGACCTAGCCTGTTACAATGAAAACATTTGATATCTCTTCTAGACTTAGATCTTCCTCTATATCCATGTGGGTTTCTGCTATGACTTCTTCCACATCTTTCTTGTTTTTCAGTAACAAATGCCCCAGAAGAAGATTCACCCTGTTCTTTCCTTCTGGCATCTTCATTTAGCAAACTGTCTTTAACCATATCTATAGTTAGAGTCCCCTCTGGCGTGGAGCTACAAATTGTCACCACATATGTTTCCCAACTTTTTGATAAAGAGCTGAGAAGTAATAATCCCTGCATCTCATCATCTATATTCATTTTCATAGCAACCAACTTGTTTGTAAGACTCTGAAATAAGCTTATGTGCTCAATAATGTTACCACCATCTTTATACTTCAAATTTACAAGCCTTCTGAGGAGAGAAATTCTATTTCCCACTGTCTTTTTCGCAAAGAGATTTTCTAACATTTGTCAAATAACATCAGCTCTGGTTTCATCTGAAATATGCTCATGCAAGTTTATATCCATCCATCTTCTAATATATGCAATGACTTTTCTATGTTGAACTTCCCATTCTTCATCGTCCATAGTAGAAGGTTTATCATTAACCTTGATGGACTTATACAAATCTTTGCAATAAAGCAAATCTTCCATCAAACGCCTCCAAGTGGAATAATTTGATGAGTTCAATTTAATCATACCATCTGATTGCTCCATTTCAATCACACAAGAAAAACTAGTACCAAACAACCTGCTGCTCTGATACCACTTGTTGGGAAAAAACCTGTTAAAGCAAAATATTCTTTTCCCTCTTTGTGTATCAAAATGGGTTCCTCATCAAAATACCAACTTGATATCCAAATGAAAATATCAACCAACACAGCATAAACAATAGAGCAAAAATCAATCACACAGTGAGACCAAATCTTTTTAACGTGAAAAACCCAATGTGAGAAAAACCACGGGACCGTAGTCCACCTCAAACTTCCACTGTCAATAGTAATGATAACAGGTTTATAGTAGGTCTTCTCTATAATAACTAGAGGATCAAAATAATATCAAGATCATAGATCTTGGCTCAAGAATAGCATATATTCATCACATAAGATGGATCTCCTCGTAAGAAAATTCTAGGTCTCACAAAGTGGATATAGCAGGAAAGTACCTTAGAGAGGGTAAATTGCAGATCAACACCGTTAGGATTGTAGAGTTTGCTACAAGGATTCTCCACATAAAATTTGGGCCGAAACTGACAACGTTTGGCCACCGATCGTCAAGTAGAAAACTCAGAAACCTAATTTTTCTCTCTCTATTTCTCTCTCCTCTTTTCTCTGCACGCCGCCGCACGCTGCACTGCGCACCTGCACACACGCACGCTGCCTTCTCTCATTTTTGCCCTTTCTCTCTTTCTCTCTTTAATTTCTTTGATTTGGGCTCAAACGGCCCAATTTGTCCAAGCCCACATATGGGCTGGACCCAACAAGTGCTAACCTAGCTAGGACTCCATCCCTCCATCAATTAAACATGGGGGTGCACAGCCCCTTCAGCTCATCGAGTCCCAGCAGTCCTAGGCAAAGTCCTAGCCGAAGAGAGGAGAGTAAAGAAGGTAAGAAGTCAGCAATCAGCAGCCTACTTCTTACGGCCTGCGGCAACACCTATGCTGCAGAGATTCTTCCAAAAATCTGTCGTCCCTAACAGCTTTCAAAGGAGCCTTTGACAGCAGCAAGGAGAGGAGAATAAAGCAGAAGGAGAAGAGAAAGAAAAAGAGAACCTGCGGCAGCTCTCCTTCAAGTTGCAGCCGACAGTAGTCCTTCCTTGCAGCAGAGCACGCCTTCTTGTACCACAAGTCCAGCAACTTCTTTCCCAAAGGGCAGCAGCTTCCAGCTGCTGCTACAACCCTCAGCAACCTCTGAAAGGGAAGTAGACAGCTGAGAAGAAAGGAAAAGAGAAAGGGAGAGCTCGGCAGCAAGTTCGCAGCCCGAACAGTCCACGCTTGTCGAGCGAGAAGTTCGAGGCTGTGTTTAGTTCCCTTACTTTTATTTCAAAGCAAAGTAGATGGATTTCCCTCTTGGATTTCTGTTTTCTGCAGCAAAAGACACAACTCCTCCACGAAGACATAAATCTGCTCGAGGGAAAGTTCAACATCATCGAATCCTTCCCCTATATGGATCACTAAGATTCCATCGGGACTTGTTACTTGTATGGTTCATTTAGAGTTCCATTAGCATCTCCACTGGGCAGTAGGCTTTCCACCCAGTATATAGCTCAGTACTGGTCAACTTACCACTTGTTACGCCCTATGATGAATTCATTGAGCATTAAAGCTCACGTTAAAATTGCATGATGTATGGACCAAGGTATGCAATATCGTACCGTACCGGAGTTTCGACGTTTGCTCGGTACGATACGATATTGTATACCGAGCAGTATACTGTTTGATATATCGCTCAGTATATATATATATATATATATATATATATATATATATATATATATATATATATATACTTCGGCGACGTCGTCTCTCTCTTCTCTCAAGCGGGGCGACGTCGCCTCATTTATATATATATAAATTAATAAATATATATTTATATATAAAAGATTATATATATTTATATATATTTTTTTTTATAGAAGGCGACGTCGCCTTTTCCTTCTCCCACGCGGGGCGACGTCGCCGAGGCGAAGCAACGTTGCCTCGTTTATCTATATATATATATATATATATATATATATATATATATATATATATATATATATATATATATATATATATATATATTTCGTTCCGTCCAGTAACGGGCGGTCCGTGTACCGGTCAACTGACGGACCGATACATACCGCCCGTACCGGACGATATTATTCGAAATTGTATTCCTTGGTATAGACTACACAAGAGTCTACGAGTTAGTAAGCTTGGTTTTGGATCAGACTACATGAAATTGCTCGGTGCAAGCATTGGGTAGAACTGTGTGTTGAGAATTGATTCATAGTAGTTACCTAGGTAGTTACCATGTTCTAGGTAGTTTTAGGCATGTTTCAAGAAGTGGCCCATGATCTAGAAGTTATAGGGTAGTTCCTACAACTAACTCAATCATGGGTAACATGGTGGAGTGAGGTAGTTACCACTAGGTCCTATAAATAGGACCATAATTCATGAAGAAAGATAGAATATGAATACACTTGGGAATATCTTGTAAGTGTTCTATGTCATTCCTCTTGTTTTAAATACTACATCGGTTTTCTTGATCGAAATGATTCTTTTTACTTGCATCGTAGTATTCTGTTTTTATCGTTTCCTTGCTCCTTCATCCCCAACATTTGTGGTATCAGAGCTTAGGTTCAATCTGAACTAAGCATTATGGCTTTCAATGGCAATTCCATGTCGCAACCCCTTATTCCTATCTTTTCGGGCAAATGCTATGAATTTTAGAGTATCAAGATAAAGACTTTGTTCAAGTCTCAAGATCTTTGGGACTTAATAGAGAATGAATATGTAGATCCAGATGAAGAAATCAGGCTAAGCGAGAATAGAAAGAATGACTCAAAGGCATTGTTCTTCATTCAACAAGTTGTACATGAGACAATCTTCTCAAGAATTGCAGTAGCGACAACCTCAAAGCAAGCTTGGTTGATACTTCAAAATGAATTTCAAGGCTCATCAAGGGTGATTACAGTAAAACTTTAAATCTTTCGTCGTGAGTTTGAAATTTTGTTCATGAAAAGCAATGAATCGGTGCAAGATTTTCTTTCTCGAGTGATTGAAATTGTTAGTCAAATGAAATCTTATGGTGAACATCTTCCTGATCATATAATTATTACAAAAGTTTTAAGAAGTTTAACTCCAAAATTTAATTATGTTGTTGCCGCAATTGAGGAGTTAAAAGATTTATCTACATTTTCATTTAATGAACTAATGGGTTCCTTACAAGCACATGAAGCAAGGTTAAACAGATCACTTAAAAAAAGTGAAGAAAAAATATTTTAGGTTAAGGGGGAGTCTTCTACTTCAAAAGAAGATAAAAAATCAACAGTAAAAGGACGTGGTAGAGGAGGATTTCATGGTAGAGGAAATGAAAGAGGAAGAGGAAGAGGAAGAGGACACTTTGATAGGCATGATGAACAAAGGCAATCAAATTATGATAAAAAAAATTACAAGAGTGGAATTCAATGTCACTATTGTAAAAAGTTTGGTCACATGAAGATAGATTGCTAGAAAAGAAAAAAACAAGCAAGCTATATGAAGGAAAATAAAGGAAATAGTAAGTTGTTTATGACTTATTCACAAGTTAATGATCTCTCAAATGATATTTGGTTTCTGGATAGTGAATGTTATAATCATATGTCAGGCATAAGATCAATGTTTAAAGATATTGATGAAACTCATAAGTTGAAAGTTAGACTTGAAGATAACAAGCAAATCCAAGTTGAAGGAAAATGAACAATTGAAGTGAAGACAAATCAAGGGAAGGTAAAATACCTTGATAATGTTTTCTTTGTTCCTACTTTATCACATAACTTGTTGAGTGTTGGACAATTGATAGATGATGGATATTCAATTATATTTGATGATAGTTCATGCACTATTAAAGATAAAAAATCTGGTTTGATTATGGTAAATGTTTGCATGACGTAAAACAAGATGTTTCCACTTGATATTTTAAATATTGAAAAGCATACTCTTGTCGCAACTCATAAGAATGATTCTAATTTATGGCATACTCTTGCCGCAACTCATAAAAATGATTCTAATTTATGACATTTAAGATATAGACACCTTAACATTAAGGGTTTAAGGTTGTTAAATCAAAGATGAATAGTTTTCGGATTACCTAAAATTAATACACTTGATGTATGTGAAGGATGCATTTATGGTAAACAAAGTAAAAAATTATTTCCTATTGAAAAAGCATGGAGAGCATCTAATTGTCTAGAATTAATTCATGCTGACTTATGTGGACCTATGAATATAAAATCATTTGGTGGAAGTCAATATTTTCTATTGTTTACTGGTGATTATAGTCGCATGAGTTAGGTATATTTTCTGAAACTGAAATATGAAACATTTGATAACTTTCGAAAATTCAAAGCACTTGTCGAAAGGTAAAGTGGTAGATACATAAAAACACTTCGGATAGATATATATGAATTTTTATCTAATGAGTTTAGTTTTTTTTGTGAAGAAAATGATATTCACAGAGAATTGACAGCATTATATACACCGGAGCAAAATGGTGTAGCTGAACGTAAGAATCGAACTGTCGTTGAAATGACAAGAAGTTTGCTTAAAGGAAAACACATTCCAAATCAGTTTTGGATAGAAATAGTTGCAACAACAGTTTATTTGTTGAATATTTCACCAACAAAGGCTATTATGAATCAAACTTCTTTTGAAGCTTGGTATGGTATGAAACCAAGTGTAAGCCATCTAAGAATTTTTGGTTATATTGCTTATGCTTTGGTGAATTCACAAAATCATCACAAGCTTGATGAAAAATTTAAAAAATGCATCTTAATTGGTTATTCCTTACAATCCAAAGCATATCGATTATATAATCCTATTAGTGGCAAAGTTTTTATCGACAAAAATGTTGTGTTTGATGAAAGGGCAAATTGAAATTGGGAGACCAATAAAGGTGGAAAACAAATTCAGATTCCAACAGAATTAGACACTCCACGGAATCAAATGACAGATCCTGGTCTAACAAGTTCATCGTCAACCTCACCTAGTAGTAGTTCAAATTATGATTCATTAGATGAAATGACATGAAGAAAAGGGCATAAACCTCACCATAATCTAATTAACTCAACTTGAAGGATTTTTGGTTAAAGGGCATGAAGAAAAGGTGTATAAGTTAAAGAAAACTCTTTATGAGTTTAAACAAGCTCTAACGGCATGGTACAATAAAATTGATTACTATTTTCTTCAAAATGGATTTAAGATGAGCAATAATGAACCTACTCTTTATGTAAAGAAGAAAGATGAACATAATATTCTAAAGATTTGCCTATATGTTGATGATATTATATATATGGGTTCATCTAACTCTTTTGTGGTAAAATTTAAAAAGTGTATGATGAATAAATTTGAAATGTCAGATCTAGGTTTACTGCATTTTTTTCTCGGGTCGGAAGTGAAGCAAGGATCAGATGAAATTTTTATTTCACAAAGAAAGTATGCAATAGATCTACTCAAAAAATCTAATATGATTAATTGCAAAGCTATAGCAACACCCATGAATGTAAATGAGAAATTAAAACTTAAAGATGGTACATGTCTGACAAATGCAAGATATTATAAAAGTTTGGTTAGAGGTTTGATTTATCTAACTCATACTCAACCAGATATTACCTTCTCTGTTGGTATAGTATCTAGGTTTATGCATAGCCTAAGCAAACATCATCTCAGAGTTATTAAAAAAATTCTACATTATTGTGCTGGAACAACAGATTATGGTATTTGGTATTTTCATAATTTTAAATGTAAATTATTTAGTTTCACTGATTGTGATTGGGCAGGAGCTTTAGATGATAAAAAGAGTACTTCAAGTAATATTTTTAGCCTCGGATCAGGAGCTATATCTTGGAGTTCAAAAAAGCAAGCAATAACTACGTTATCGACATCGAAAGCAGAATATGTAGCCGCAACATCAACAGCTTGTCAAGCAATATGTCTTAGAAGACTTCTTGAAGATCTTCATCAAGAACAAAAAGAAGCAACGAAAATATTTTGTAACAACAAAGCCACAATTGCAATGACAAAGAATTCAACATTTTATGGAAGAACGAAGCATATAGAGATACGCTATCATTTCATCCAGAATCTTGTAGCAAATTGAGCCATAGCAATGAAGTATTGTGGAACAGATGAACAAGTTGCGGATATCCTCACTAAGTCGCTTCCAGTTCAAAAACATGTTTATTTCATATCGTAAATCGGTGTATGTAACTATGAATCAAAGAGGAGTGTTGAGAATTGATTCATAGTAGTTATCTAGGTAGTTACCATGTTCTAGGTAGTTTTAAGTATATTTCAAAAGTGGCCCATGATCTAGAAGTTATAGGGTAGTTCCTACAACTAACTCAATCATGGGTGACATGGTGGAGTGAGGTAGTTACCACTAGGTCCTATAAATAAGACCATAGTTTATGAAGCAAGATAGAATGTGAATACACTTGGGAATATCTTGCAAGTGTTCTATGTCAATCCTCTTGTTTTAAATACTATATCGGTTTTCTTGATCAAAATGATTCTTTTTACTTACATCGTAGTATTCTGTTTTTATCGTTTCCTTGCTCCTCCATCCCCAACATTGTGGTCCTTGCACCATACCCTTATTGGATAATTAAGTCCTAGTATGCACCAACCATTATAGACAAAGCTTAAAACCATGTATTCTAGTATGATTTTAGGCAAGGATTGAAATATCGTACCGTACCGGAGTTTCTACATTCGCTCGGTACGATACGATATTGGATACCGAGTGATATACCGTTCGGTGTATATATATATATATATATATATATATATATATATATATATATATATATATATTTATTTATTTATTTATTTATTTATTTATTTATATAAATAAAAAAGAATTTTCGACAACGTTGCCAAAAAAAGGTGACACCCCTTCGCCTTTTTCGGCAACGTTGCCGAGGCGATGTCGTGTCGTCTTTTTCGGCAACGTTGCCAAGGCGACGTGACGTTGCCTTTTCCCGCTGGGGAGAAAGAGGGCGACATCGCATATTTATATAATATATATATATATATATATATATATTATTTATAATATATATATTATATATATAATACCGTTTGGTAGCGGGCGATCTATGTACCAGTTTACTGACGGACTCATATGTACCGCCCAGTACAGGCGATATTATTCGAAATTGTAATCCTTGATTTTAGGTAGGCTATTCATATTATTTAAGGTTTTGGAGATTGTAATATTCCACATAAAATGCTCTTAAGATCCATTAACCTGTCCATCCTATCAAGGCCATGTGTGACTTCAATCTCCAATAGGAAAGTCTCATTTCCAGCATGCACTGCAGAAAAGGCTAAATTCATGACAGTCCACAAGGCTTATTCAATCTTATATCCTCCTACAAAAATCATTTGATCATGAAAGTTTACTTTGATGGTAGCAAGAACCAACTCAACAATGCGATAGATATTATGGTAAAAAATTTCTCAACTCTAGCATACACTTAGAATTGAGGATGAATTCTAATTGATAAACTACAAAGCATACCTTACAGGATCACTGCTCCCTGCACCAAAGTTTATTCTTGCGGCCAGAGAGAGAAAGAATTGATTTTCATATGTTGTATAGTATAGAGAACCATTGAACTGCCGAAGCTCAAGTGTTGAGATAAATGGTTGCCCCGTAGTGGCATTTGATAGACACACACTAACTGTTGGAGAAGATGCTAACATAACTACCTCTTGAACTTCGATAGTGTTTGCATCAGATATCACAATGGTCGACCAATAAGTTGCCCCAAGAGATATGTCAAACTTTGGATAAACATTGCTTCTATCGAAGTTCCCATACAAGAAAGTTGCTCTTATGAGGTAGCGGGTTCTAACTTTCATGCTCAACATGTAACAGTACTTCTTGCTGTCCGCAGAGAAGTATCGTACTTTCATATATTGCCTTCTCTTCTCACCTGGAACAGATATGCTGGCAGTCTGACCAAAAGTAATCTGATTGTCAGCAGTCCACTCAAGCCCAATTTCATCTGTATAATTATCTGTTCCTCCACAGTCCAAACTTAAAAAACCTGCCGCAGGACATGCAATAATGTAAGACAGTGCTAGGAAAATTTATCCTCACATTATGTACTTCAAAAGAATATTGTTTGCTTATTCGGATCATCCATATGGACCTTCTGAGGTAAACACAGATAAGGATGTTGCCAGGATTTATATCAAGGGTATAAAAAAAACACTAAATACTATCCAAGACGACTATCAGAATTAAAGCAATCGAAAATAATGTTTTCTACAGTAAGCTTATGGAGCACATAAGCTCATACACACATAATTAAAATGGTGTAGATGTTTTTACATTTTGAATGCACATAGTAGCAACTCATGATTGATGAAAAAAGCTTATTAAATTGTCAACACAAAGTTATAACAGATACAAAAATACCTGACTACCATGGTAGAATAACATCATCGACTGGAGACTATCAGAAACAAAAGATGTACGTCATATATAATTGCATGGTAGAAACTCATGATAGCAGCACTTCATTTTTGATATAAACCAAAACAAAATGTCTAAAGATATATGACAAATGCTAAAACTGGAGTAAGGCAAAAGAAGATATGTAGCATAAATAAACAAAAATGTATATGCATACAATTTTATTAGGAAAACAAATAATATCCGTGCAAAGATATTTGTTATAGACTAAATGATAAGTGGCCATAATCTAGATGCCTATTGAGAAAGAAAATAGTGACAAAAGAATATCTTAGCTACATGATCACAGTTTATCATGCTGTTTAAGATCCGATGAAGTGACTTGCATTAAAAAAAGATTGCAAGATAATGCTTAAAAACATGTGAAAAATTAAAAAACAGATCCTTTGATTCCATGATTAATTAAATATGGAAAAACAATGGAATCTGATCGATGATAAAATGTCCTGGTGCCTCATATTACATCAACCATTTCCAAACTGGACCCCATACAAAATGAGTACAATTTGCAAGTGACCAAGAAAATACCCGCATAATACATTGATCATGAAGCAATAGGAAATAAGCTAAGCTAATTATTCCTCTGCGTCACCCCTTTTTTATGTATCAGCGGCCACCCAACATACAATCATTTATAATCACCCTGGCCTTTGAGAAAATTGTTTCAGAGAAATGCTATACCATGCACGGGTGATCAGACATCCCCTTTTGCCACACACATTTAGTTTCAAAAAAGAAAATCTGAATCAACAAACATCTGCTGGAAGACAAACTAAATTTCGACATTGGATGTAAAAACAGACAAGAAACCCCTTCACATAAAAGTTGCTCCTTTTAACAGTAGAAGAAGCCAACTCTTTTTAATTTTTCCTTTTCAGTTCTATTGACCGCTAGGACTGCTCAAGCACTTCATTCCTAAAACGTCTAAGACAAACCAAATTATTGTTTAAGATGCCAATATATTGTCTCACTTCTGGAGCTACTGACAGAGGCCCTTGAAGTGTCAAACACCTGTGCTGACATCTACAAGCACATTCCACACAGTAGATCATTGGAGGCATTGTTAGTTCCATCAGACTCCTAACTAAATTGACAAGATTCAAGATACTTCTGCATATGATCTACAGATTAATAAGCGGGAAAAGCCCACAACACCAGACTCACCAGGCATCTGAGCTCTTGATGCAGAGTAAAGAAAGAGGTGGAAGATGAGTAGGTGGAGAAGAGTGGCCATCTGCCGCTGGTGACAGTGAGCGAACTCTCTTGCCTCACTCCCTGCCGTATAAGCTTTGAACAGTGTGAGTAGGAAAGCTGGTGCAGTGGCCTATGATGGCCTCCAATACGCCCCATACTCCCTGATATCATGCTGTAAGAAAGAAATATGCGCTCCTTCCATCTTTTTACAGTGGAAGGAAGGTGGCGGAGGCGCGTTGGGTACTTTTAAGACGGTGGCAGGGAAAGCGAAAGGCCAACTAAAGCAAGCAAAGAACAGAACCGAAAAGAAAAAGAGCGTGGAAAGCTGGTGGCCGATGGTTGACGAGATTCCCCCATGGGCGGTGATGGTAGCGCTGTGACGGTGGAGCGGACCAATTTCCAGCAAATACAGCCAATCATAGGAAGCCACGATTTAAATTCGATACGTGGCGTGATTCCATTACTGCCGCTGTCAGAATTGTGTGTATACGGTTTTGGCCTTGTTATGCGGTGAGGGGACGACATGAACACCTTCCGAAAGCCAAACAAGTATTCCTTATATATAATGCTCCTTTAATTTATTCACAGCAAAAGATATCCACTGGAAGATTCGTGCCTTAATTGGCTTCAAATGTTCCATGATGATCATGCAAGACTTTTTTTTTTACATCTAATAGACGACAAGAAAATGTTGCACATATGAGTGTTATATCATGGTTAATGAGCTTATTTCGGTAAAACTTCGTAAGCATCGTATATGACATGATATATATACACACATACGTACTCAAAAAAAATATTATATTAATTTCACTCAGCCAAGCACTTGTTGATAACAAATCTTAATACAGTCCATATATTATTTTTATTACAATGTGGATAATAATATTTCAAAATTTCCTACTTAAAGTATATTAACATCTTATCTGATAAATCTAAATCAATGTTTATGATGGGAGTATATGTAATTTAAGCTGCCACCAGTCGCGTCAGTTCATGATTGTATGGCGAGGGAGGAGACCCCTTCAAGCTAAGTAAGGTTACTTCGACGTTAAGCTAAGGGACCGACCAAAGGCTCCTCCCCCAAACTCTCTCACCTCTCACGTGGCCCTTCCACGCACGGGGCCCACCGGCAGGTGTAGAGGTTTGGCGGAGGACCTTTGCTACGTGAAACATTGCTTCGTTCTTCCCCCTGCGACGAGACGTCCGGAAAGGTCGGAAAGCATAAATGCTGGTGTCGGCTGATGCAGCTCTTCTTCTGCTGTGGCTTATGGTCACAGCAATTTATTATGAATCGAAAGATGGAAGTTCATGAATCGAGTAATTTATTACGAGGGATGATTTTATTTATTGAGATAGTTATATATATTTAAATTATTTAATCAAATTATATATTTAAATTTATGATTGATCCTCATATTAGATTGATAATGTAAGAAATATAAGTATGTCATTTTATGGTTATCGATATCATAATCTTTTATTATGTCTTTATGAAATTAAACATTCATAACTTGATCTTTAATAAAATAAAAATCGATAATAATATGTTTCATCAAACACCGAATTGATGCATAGCTAAGTGATACTAATATTATCATAATATATTATAGGAGTGGATTGGAAGGTAATACCAATTTCATATAGTAGATTGGTGACCTAGTTAAGTTTATTATGACCGAAATTGGCACTATGGGGGGTGGTGGATGGATAAATTAGTGCTTATAATAAAAACGTTGGTTTTAAACTTAGTACCATAAAAAATGACATCTCTTTCTTAGACCTCACTTTTCCCTTTAGAAGAACTTCTAAATACTAGGAAGAAGTGATCATATACTTCAAGAGAGATTACAACCTTTCTTTCTCAAGAATATTTTCCCCCTTTCTCAACTCAATTCTTGTTTCTCCATGCAGGAATAGTTGGGGTATTTATAGACCCTAAATGACTTTAAAATTAGAACAAAAAAGGGTTTCATTCTAGGTTTTCTAGGTCATGGCATTATCACTACTTGTGCTGAGCGGTACTACCGATTGCAGCACTAACACTAGGCGGTACCACCGCTTGACACTAGGCAGTACCATCGCCCATTCTGACTGTACTACCGCTTGTCATAGTCTCGAAGGCTGTGTTTTGGAGATTGAGCCTCTAACGGTGCCACCGTCTGACCCAACTTTTAGGTCACTAAATGAGTCTTTCTCTTGGCCCAAAACAGCCCCAACATAGGTCTCTAATTGAGTTGGCCTAATTTTAACTCAATTATAACTTAAAACTACTTCGATCTAGACAATTATTATAAAGCATTAATCACATGTTGTCCGGTATGTCATTGGTTCATCGGTACTTCGTCCAATCATTTGGCGTATTATCCTCTTTTGTGGCCTTTCAATTATTATAAAGCATTAATCACATGTTGTCCGGTATGCCATTGGTTCATCGGTACTTCGTCCAATCATTTAGCGTATCGTCCTCTTTTGTGGATAAAATATATTAAGAAAAATTAACTTAGTAATGAGATATATAATTCATGAAAATAAATTTTAAGTTTTGAATATCAAGAGACAAATTATGATTCTTTTAGATAAATTAAATAGCGAAAAGAAAAATCATATTAAACAGTCTTGATTCATAAGAATATCAAGTTATAATTATCAAATAATCAAGATCATGATTTGGATAAAACTCTTCTTTTGTATAAAGTAAAAAGAATCATAGGAGAAACAAATAAAATGTCTCAATTCTTGCATAAGAAATCAAGTTGTCATGATCATGATTTATATATTAAAGAAAAATCTCAAGTTATAATTTAAAAAATCATGATTCATAAAAAAAAAAACCCCTCTTAAATAATACGAGAATACATAATAAGAGATATTAATTCATAAAAGATTTTAAGTTATAATTTCGAGGAATCAAAATCACGATATAGGTAAAATCTCATCCAAATTCAAATAATCAAAATCACTTTCAAAAGATTCAAAATGACATTAATAGATTTATTAATCTCTTGGGATCTCTTATTGAAAAATTTAATAAGTTTTTGGGGATAGCGTCATTTTCAAGAAAGATAATGCATTCCTCTATGTGATTGATTTCATACAAGCATGCCATTGTTTTCTAAGCCAAAACCATGCATTATCGTTTAAACTCAAAAAATAAGATTTATCATAAAAATCATTAAGATCAAAAGTGTAACACATAATTCCAAACTTAATATTTTAAATCATCATTACTTCAAATCCTCATGTACAATATAAAATCATCAATCATGATACCAAACCTTTTAACTTTTTCATTACATCATTACATCATTAAAACATCAAGCATGATTTCATGAAATATAAAGTATTTTCAATCAAAATTATTTTATTTATTATAGTATCTTTTTAAATGAATCTAGCTTTTCATGCTTAGTGCTAGGAGTTAACATGCAATTGTGATGCTCAAATTTTTAATTTTTTTAAATCATTAGAAAAAGAAGCATGATTTTTTTATTTTTTTATTTCTTACTAACTAATTTAAAAATAACTTATGAAAAGCATCAAGTAATTTAATAGTAAAATAAAGAGATTTTCGATGAGTCATTTACCTCATCGTTGAGAGCCACCAAGGCATAGTTCACCATTTTGTCTTTGTTGGTTTGCTCCTCATCTTCAAAGGTACTCGATTTGTCCCAAGTCGCTTTAAGTGTCTTCTTCTTCTTTGGCAACCTCTTCTTTTTAAGTTCATTTTTATTTTTTAATTCTTATTTTATAAACTTTTTAAATTTTGTTTCTAGGAGTTCAAGGTCATCATCACTTGAGCTTTCGTTCGAGTGGTCTTATTTTGTTCTAAGTACAAAATCCTTCCTATTCTTTGGAAGGTTATTCTCAAGTTCGTTATGTGCCACATAAGTTATTTCATAGGTCATCAAAGGCCCGATAAGTTCTTCAAGTGGAAACTTGTTTAAGTCTTTTGTCTCTTGTATTGCAATTACTTTTGGATCCCAACTTTTTGGAAGAGATCTTAGTATTTTATTGACCAGTTTAAAATTCGAAAAACATTCGCTAAGAGCTTTTAAACCATTGATGACATCCGTAAAATAAGTGTACATGTCTCCAATGGTTTCGCTTGGTTTTATATGAAACAACTCAAAATCATGTATCAAAAGATTTATCTTATAATCTTTAATTCTACTAGTGCTTTCATGTGTAACTTCAAGAGTGTGTCAAATGTCATGTGCAGTTTCATAAGTCAAAATACGATTAAATTTATTTTTATCAAAAGCACAAAATAAAGCATTCAAGGAAAAAGTCTTCTTTTCCAAATCATTCAATTCGTTCATTGGTTTAGAGGACTTCTTAAAACCAAATTCGATTATATTCCATAAATCAAGATTCATAAAAAGCAAAAAAACTCTCATTCGAGTTTTCTAATATGTGTAGTCCATCCCATTGAACATAGGAGGACGAAAGATAGAGTGATCCTCTTGAAATCCGATAAAAGCCAACCAAATGAGAAATATATGGCTTTGATAGCAACTATTAGGATCGGAACTAGAGGAGAGGGGGGTGGGGGGTGGGGGGTGGGGGTTTGGGTTTTGAATTAATGCTTTCGTTAAAATCACATCGGTTTTGAAACTTCATATGATGAAAAATTGTATCAGAAAGATGTTAACATGAAAGTGTACGGAAGCATAGTGAATAAGTAAATAAAGTAGTTTGTAATGAAAGTAAAGAGCTTAAAGTAAATATAAATCAAGTTTTATAGAGTCATCGTGACCTACATCCACTCCCGATTTCTCTTCCGTTGAGGCCACCGACATCTACTAATGGTCTTCCTTCAATGGGCGAAGACTAACTACTATTACAACTTTGTTCTTCTTTTGATAAGCTCTGGAGAGAACTTTTGCACTCCCACTTACTCCTTTCTTAAATAGAAATTAACACTTAGACTAGAGAACTCTTACAAGATTATAATAGAATTTTTCATTGTTTTTGTTTTTAGTTCTTGTGTAATATGAGCAGGAATGAGAGAAAAATTTATAGGCCCCAAATGTATTCAAACTTAGAACCTAAAAGTGTCTCATCCTTAATTTTCAGGGTACTGGCTGACATAGTCTTGGAGACTGTCTCGAAGATTGAGCCACTAGCGATGCTACCGCCTGACTCAACATTTAGGTCACTAAATGAGCCTTTCTCTTAGCACAAAATAGCCCCAATTTGGGCCCAGTTGGCCTCTAATTGAGTTAGCTTAATTATATTCTAAACCAACACAATTACAACTAAAACTACTTCGATCTAGATAATTATTATAAACCGTTAATCACATATTGTTCGGCATGTCATTGGTTCATCGATGCTTCGTCCTATCCTTCAACACATCATTCTCTTTTATGACCTTTTGTCCAATCGGCATATTAACCTCTGCAACTCCGATCTCCTTGGCTTAATGTTCGCTCTTCTAGGCTCGATGTCCGAACTCATGGCATGAAGCCTTTGTTAGGATCGGAGCGACACTAAGAGGAGGGGGGTGAATTAGTGCAGTGGATTAAAATTTCGGTTTTGAAAAAATCTTTCGTACGATAAAAAATCGAACTTGAAAAGCTTAATAACTTAGAAGTGTATGGAAGCGTAGTGACTAAGTAAAGTAGTTTGCAGTATGTAAATGACAAGAATAAAATGCAAACCAGAGAAGACGGTAGTTTATATTGGTTCGGTCAATCGTGACCTACATCCACTCCTCCGATTCCTCTTCCGTCGAGGCCACCGGCATCCACTAATAATCTTCCTTTACTAGGCGAAGATCAACCTCCTTCTTACACCCCTCTTACAACCTCTTACAAGTGGTTCACCCTTTTACAAAGATTTCAATGAAAAGAAAGGAGGTGAACACTCAAGCTATTGAAAACAAGACTTTTCCTAAAGCTTTTCTCAACTTCTAGCTTCTCAAAAGGTTGTGTTCTTTGCTGAGATTTGGGGGGTATTTATAGACCCCAAGACGATTCAAATTTGATCTCCAAAATTTGAATTCCCTTGAGTTCCCGAGGCTGGCGGTGCCACCGCCTATCGACCGTTGCATTGGCGGTGCCACCGCCCGACTTCTCGGGTGCTGGGCGGTGCCATCGCCCAGTCAAGCGGTGCCACCGCCCAGCTCTCGGGTGCTGGGCGGTGCCACCGCCATACCCTTACAGCTTACTAGTTTGGGCTCCAAACTTGGCCCAAACCAGTCCAAACTCAGGCCCAATTGGCCCCTACTTGGGTTATAGGATTAATACCTAATCCTAACCCTAAGTAACGTGCTAACTATGAATTTAAAGACATTTTCTAAGCTATTACAAAGTCTGCAAGTCAAGACTTCTTTCGACGAGCTTCCGGCGAACTTCCGGCGAACTTCCGGCGGTCTTCCGACAAACTCTCGGAAACCATTCTGCAGACTCCTGATAAGCTCGTAGACTTCACAATTTGATCTCGGCGAGTTCCAATGAGCTTCTTTGGCAAGCTCCGATCTTTCTCGGTGAGCTCCATGAACTTCCGACGAACCTTTTGGCGAGCTTCCGAAAAACCCTTCGGCAAGCTCCCTACTCATTCTCGGCTAGTTCCGGCAGCATTCCCGACGAACATTCGGACTTCCGTCGAACTCTCGAACTCCCAACGAATCCTTCGTGCTTGACTCCCGCATTTTGTTTCGCTTTATGTCTTCATCGTTATCGTAGTTAATCCTGCACACACAAGCCAAAACTCTACTCCGATCTAGACAATTATTACAACGCGAATTGACATTCTGTTGCCCGGCACGTCATTGGTTGGCGCTTCGTCCGATTCTTCGGTGCATCGTCCTCTCTTGCGGCTTGTTGCCCAATCGGCGGTTGACCTCCGCAACCCCAATATCCTTGGCGCAATTCCACTCTCCTTGGCCCGACGCTCGACGTCCGAAGCCTTCTGCCGTCTAATACCCTGACGTGATCTCCTCCGGCACAACGTCAATTCCTCCTGCATTAACTGTCTAATCCTGATCGAGTAGACCTGCATCACTCAAAATGCAGTTAAACATAAACATAATTATCAATTAGTTTCATCATCAAAATACGAGATTCAACAATCTCCCCCTTTTTGATGATGACAACTAATTGATGACTAACGGAGTTAACTTTAACTCCCCGGAGTTTAACCAAACTCCCCCTATCAATATGCCATTGATAGAACACTTGGATTATCCCAAATCCAAGTAACATTCATCACTAGTTCTGATAAACATTTAAACCATCATGCAAATATATAAAATATTCAATTTAATGCATGAAGTCATCAATATACTTCTCCCCCTTTGTCATCAACAAAAAGGAGAAGTTCCTACTCTTATGTGTTTAGAGAAAACAAGTTTCATACATTGCATGAAAAACATAGTATCAAATTTTATCATCATGCAATCTAGCAATTAAAGATGTGTAAGTTTAGCATGTTTGCATTTCTTGATATAACAACTAATTGCTTCTCTTTAGACTACATGCTAGCAAGTTTCAAGCTAGCAAATTTTTGCTTCCTTTGTAATGTTTGAGCTAGTAATTTTGCTTCCGTAACAAGTTAGCATGCTTTGTATTTTGAGATAGACAAGATAGCAAATTTGCTTTTTTGAGATAGCAACTCTTTTGAGATAGTGATCTTAGCAAATTTTACATCATGCAAGGTAGCAAATTTTTGTGATGTTCAAAATAGTAAGTTCTTTCTTCTCTTTAGAGAAGTGCTATTTTTGCTTCCTTTACAAAGTGCAAGCTAGCAAAGTTTTTGAAAAAGTGAGCAAGTTTTGCAACATACAAGCTAGTAAAAATTTCGAAAGCAAATGCAAGATAGCTTTTTTATGTAGGCCCATGACTCTTGCTTCCTATTGCAATGTGCAAGTTGCAAGTTTTTGAAATATCCAAGTTCAACATTGGATACCAACATTGCATAATTAACATAATCTCCTAGTTTTATCATTATGCAATTTTGCTATCATCATAGATATGCAAGGTAGTATGATAGTAATTTCTACAACATACAAGCTAGCAAATTTTACAATATTTTTAGAGCATGCAAGCTAGTAGTTTTGAGATGTACAAGAAAGCAACCCTTGCTTCTTGAAATATACAAGTTTGCTAGATGTTCACGTTAGCATGTTTTGCTTCTTGAGATAGACAAGATAGTAATATTCAAGAAGACAACTTTTGCTTCTTGAAATAAGCAAGTTAGCAATCTTTGCTACTTAAGATAGACAAGCTAGCAATCAAGTTTTGCATCTCCTTGACTTGTGCAAGCTAGCTATCTCCCCCTTTGTCATTGTCAAAAAGAAGGGAAGAACAATACAATCATGTAATTCATTTCCCTTTACTATAATCTTCAAATCATGACAAGGGTAAATAACAAAGATAAAATTGATTGTCAAAAGACATATATCATTTTTGACAAATTTCTTCAATTGTAAATAGAAAACATGATATGAAACAATCTTGATTCAAAAGGAAAACTCAAGTTATAAATTATCAAGATATCAAGTAGCGTATCATGGTTTACAAGAACAAGTTTCTTGTTAGTTAATAGCGAAATGAATCATAGGAGAACAAAATCTCAATTCATGCATATAAAATCTTATGATTCACATCATATGCAATACATCACATATATTATCATAATAAAAAGCATAAGTATTGCATGCATCATTCCAAATTATAAATATTTCAAATCATAATGGTATTAATTTGTCAAATTGCATCCTACCATGCATGATAATAACTTTTCATTTGTATGCATCAAAATAATCTCAAGAGTATTTCATGAATAATTTTATATCACCACATAAGGAATATCAAGAAGAAAATAATTGGGTGATAAACATTTCATGAATATAAGGAATTACATAAAAATTTTATCATGAAGGATTAGAACATGTGAATACCAAAAGACATAATTTCTTTTTGAAAAACCTACTCATAAATAATCAAAAGAAAATCTTAGGAGATCGATTAATGAAAAATCTTGATTCATAATAAATCTTAATTTGTAAATATCACGGAATCAAGATCATGATTTTAGATAAAACTCATTCAAATTCAAATCGTCTAAATCATCAAAATCTCAACATTTCTTTCAAGAGATTCAAAATGGCATAAATAATTTTATTGATCTCTTAGGTATAAATCAATAAGATAGAGAAAAAGAAAATTTTCAATAAAAAATCTTGCCTCCTTTTGTTTCAACTTATTGATTGATTCCATGCATGCATGTCCTTTTCTTTCAAATCCATGCATCATCGTTTTAAAACAAAAAAAAAATCAAAGATCATCAAGATAAAAAGGTGCAACACATAATTCCAAAAAAAATTGATTTCAACTCATTACTTCAAGTCAAACATGATTTCATTTAATCAAAATTGAATAACTTCAAGACCAATAAATCATCATGTATAATAGTCATCAAGTATGATACAAACTTTTCAAAATATTTATCATGATAAGGCATATAAGCCAAAGAAACTATTAAACATAAAGCATATTCATCAATGATGGTTTCATTGGGCATAAGGTATTTTCAAACAAAATCATTTTGTTATTTGTTATAGTCATGCATTTTTCTTTTTAGGTGAATCTATCTTTTCATACTTAGTTTGCATACAAAATCCATGCATCATTTTTAAAAGCAACTTTCATCATGATAAAAATCGATAATCCATGAATCATAAAAGATCATTATGGAAGTCATCAATAATTAATAAACTATAAATTACCCAAAACTCATCATCATCATGCATAGTTTCAAAAAATAAATTCATTAGACATGATATCATATTTCATAAGGTATTTTTAATCAAAATCATACAATTTTCATAATTATTTTCAAAATTACTAGAATGATAAGCATGATTTCTAATTTTTTGTTTTCATGTAATTTTTAAGAAAATTAATCCTAAACTAAAAAATAACTCATGAAAAGTATTATGTAATTTCAAAATAATTCAAGAGAGTTGAGTTACTTACCTTGTAGTCGAAGCCCGTCAAAGCCCAATTCGCCGTTTCACCTTTAGAAGTTCTTGATTCATCCTTGGTTGCTTTCCTCTTCTTTGGCCTCTTCCTCCGTTCAAGTTCATTGTTTATTTTAGATTTTTGTTTAATAAACTTATTAAGATTTAATGTTCGAAGTTCAAGTTCATCATTGTCCTCATCACTTGAGTCATCGCTCAAGTGGTATTTATTTGTCCGGAGTTCCAAATCCTTCCTGTTCTTTGGAAGGTGGTCCAAGTGTTCATTGTGTTCATCATGTGCATTGTGCACCATTTCATATGTCATCAATGAGCCGATAAGTTCTTCAAGTGGAAAAATATTTAAATCTTTTGTTTCTTGTATTGCCGTTACTTTTGATTCCCAAGCTTTAGAAAGTGATCGTAAAACTTTACTAACAAGTTCAAAATTCGAGAAACATTTGCCAAGAGCTTGTAAACCATTGACGACATCCGTAAAACGGGTGTACATGTCAACAATGGTTTCGCTCGGCTTCATTCGAAAAAGCTCGAAATCATGTATTAAAATGTTAACTTTCGAGTCTTTGACTCTACTAGTTCCCTCGTGTGTGATTTCAAGTGTTTGCCAAATATCAAAAGCCGTTTCGCACGTTGAAATCCGATTGAACTCATTTTTGTCCAAAGCACAAAATAAGGCATTCATAGCCTTTGCGTTTAAAGAAAACATCTTCTTCTCCAAATCATTCCAATGGTTCATTGGAAGAGAAGACATTTCAAATCCATTTTCGACTATGTGCCATAAATTCAAATCTAAAGAAAGTAAGAAAACTCTCATTCGAGTTTTCCAATAAGTGTAGTCCGTCCCATTGAAAAAGGGAGGACAAATGAGAGAGTGACCCTCTTGAAAGCCGTAAAGAGCCATTTCTATTTGGGTGTTAAACCAAGGTAGAAAAACGTGGCTCTGATACCAATTGTTAGGATCGGAGCGGCACTAAGAGGGGGGGGGGTGAATTAGTACAACGGATTAAAATTTCGGTTTTGGAAAAATCTTTCGTACGATAAAAAATCGAACTTGAAAAGCTTAATAACTTAGAAGCGTATGGAAGTGTAGTGACTAAGTAAAGTAGTTTGTAATATGTAAATGGCAAGAATAAAATGCAAACCAGAGAAGACGGTAGTTTATAGTGGTTCGGTCAATCGTGACCTACATCCACTCCTCCGATTCCTCTTCCGTCGAGGCCACCGGCATCCACTAATGATCTTCCTTTATTAGGCGAAGATCAACCTCCTTCTTACACCCCTCTTACAACCTCTTACAAGTGGTTCACCCTTTTACAAAGATTTCAATGAAAAGAAAGGAGGTGAACACTCAAGCTATTGAAAACAAGACTTTTCCTAAAGCTTTTCTCAACTTCTAGCTTCTCAAAAGGTTGTGTTCTCTGCTGAGATTTGGGGGGTATTTATAGACCCCAAGAGGATTCAAATTTGATCTCCAAAATTTGAATTTCCTTGAGTTCCCGAGGCTGGCGGTGCCACCGCCTGTCGACCGTTGCACTGGCGGTGCCACCGCCCGACTTCTCGGGTGCTGGGCGGTGCCACCGCCAGACCCTTACAGCTTACTAGTTTGGGCTCCAAACTTGGCCCAAACCAGTCCAAACTCGGGCCCAATTGGCCCCTACTTGGGTTATAGGATTAATACCTAATTCTAACCCTAAGTAACGTGCTAACTGCGAATTTAAAGACATTTTCTAAGCTATTACAAAGTCTACAAGTCAAGACTTCTTTCGACGAGCTTCCGGCGAACTTCCGGCGGTCTTCCGACAAACTCTCGGAAACCATTCTGCGGACTCCCGATAAGCTCGTAGACTTCACAATTTGATCTCGGCGAGTTCCAATGAGCTTCTTTGGCAAGCTCCGATCTTTCTCGGTGAGCTCCATGAACTTCCGACGAACCTTTTGGCGAGCTTCCGAAAAACCCTTCGGCAAGCTCCCTACTCATTCTCGGCTAGTTCCGGCAGCATTCCCGACGAACCTTCGGACTTCCGTCGAACTCTCGAACTCCCAACGAATCCTTCGTGCGTGACTCCCGTATTTTATTTCGCTTTATGTCTTCATCGTTATCGTAGTTAATCCTGCACACACAAGCCAAAACTCTACTCCGATCTAGACAATTATTACAACGCGAATTGACATTCTGTTGCCCGGCACGTCATTGGTTGGCGCTTCGTCCGATTCTTCGGTGCATCGTCCTCTCTTGCGGCTTGTTGCCCAATCGGCAATTGACCTCCGCAATCCCAATATCCTTGGCGCAATTCCACTCTCCTTGGCCCGGCGCCCGACGTCCGAAGCCTTCTACCGTCCAATACCCTGACGTGATCTCCTCCGGCACAACGTCAATTCCTTCTGCGTTAACTGTCTAATCCTGATCGAGTAGACCTGCATCACTCAAAATGCAGTTAAACATAAACATAATTATCAATTAGTTTCATCATCAAAATACGAGATTCAACAGCCTTCTACCGACACGTCGACCGATCTTCTGGCTCGACATCCAATCTTTTGACATGTTGCACTCTGGCCCAACATTGATTCTTTCTACTTTAATTGTATTTCCTGATCGAAGCTAGTCCTACGTCACTTAAAACATAGATTAGATCATAACATCATCAATTGGTTTCATCATCAAAATTCGAGATTCAGCAACCTATTGGTTGCAAGTGGATCTTAAAGAAAAAGATTGGAGTAGATGGAAAGGTAAAGACCTATCAAGCAAGGTGTTGACTATGATGAAACCTTCTCACCCGTAGCAATGATAAAATCCATCTGAATTCTGTTGGCTATTATAACATAATATGATTATGAGATATGACAAATAGATATAAAAATCATATTCCTCAATAGTAATATAGGACAAACTTCGATCATGGAAAAGTAAATCAATTGAAGCAAGAGAATCAGACGTTGGAACATAGAGCATTATATTAGAAGATTGGACATCATGCTAGAAGATAGACTTCATGCCATGAGTTCAGGCATCAGGCCAAAAGGATCGAACATTACACCAAGAAGATCGGATGTTGCGGGAGGTTAACATGTCGATAGATCAGGCAATACACTGAAGGAGAGGCCGATGCACCAAAGATTCAGACGAAGCACCGGATGAACCAATGACATGCTGAACAATATAGGATTCATATTTGTAATTGGTTGTGTCTTGATCGAAGTAGTTTAGGGTTTAATTGAGTTAGTTTTGGGTGTAACCAAGCTAACTTAATTATGGGCCCATTGGGCCTGAATCAACACTGAATAAAGCCTATTGGAAGACTAACTCAGTGACCTAAAGTTGGGCCAGTCGGTGGCATCGCCAAGCCAGGTGGTGGAACCACTTATGAGCTAGAAAGTACTAAATGTACTTTTTCGAAAAACCTGATAGTGGTACCGCCAAGATCAATGATGGTACCACTTAGTGTTAGGTGATGGTACCACCTAAACACAGTCTCCTAAACTGTGTCAAGCAATGGTACTACCCAGATTAGGTAGTGGTACATGTAGTGAATAAGGTGGTAGGCGATGGTACCGCCCAATGTAAACGATGGTACCGCCAATACCCTAAAAACATATAGATTTGTATTTTTAGCTCTATTTCTGAAGCCATTTGAGGCCTATAAATATCCTACTCATTCTTGCTTGGGATGACAAGAAAAAGAGTAGAAAGGGAAAATAATTCTTGAGGATAAAAGTATTATAATTGTTGAGAAATCTAGGATGATATCACATGCACATTGGAAGAATAGAAAATAAAACCCCAAAATTTCCTACAAAAAAATAAGGTTTCATCGTCTTGGATTGGTGTGCAAAAACTCATAAAACCAAAAAATTACATATACATAGGAGATTATGTTACTTAGGGAGATCGTATATCCCAAAATTCCTATAGATCTATAAGAGAGGATGAAGGAGGTAGATTGTCCTCCTCTCTAGCGATGATCCACACATTAGAGGCTGCGAAGATACTCCTCAAATCACTACATAATCCTCCTCGCTGCACACACCATGTAATCAAAATGGGGTTTACCCTTCTTACTATCTGTATGCCTCAAATAGGAGCTACAGGTTAAGGAGGAGAGGGAGAGAGGAAAATAGGAGGTGGCAGCAAAAAAACACCTAGCTCATGGCCCTTTGGTTCCCTCCTATTTATAGAGGCCCCCTATCAACTTAACCCTAATGGATCCTACCATATTGGGTATTGAATTTTCATCCAACTACCCAAGTCTCTTAAATTAGTGAGTTATTACCTAATAATCTCTCGCTAGCTCTTATTATATATATTATCCATCAGATTTAATAATTCATGGGCTTATTGGATATCCAATAAGATAGGGGCCCTAGTGGATATCTTATATTCGAACCTCTACTTGTCGCAATACTTACCATATGTGTGTGACTCTCTAGGCCCAATATCGAGCAGGTCATGAGTCATATACTAGTCATAGGTGCCCAACAAACTAATCACGTGAGTGATGCCACGTGTGACTTGACACGCAGTCTTTTTGCTTATTATATTTTGACATTTATTACTTTATATTGCTTTTATATATATATATATATATATATATATATATATATATATATATATATATATATATATATATATATATATATATATATATATAATGATGTCCTTGGATCTATATAATGGGAATTGAATCGAATCGTGATGAGATCACGATAATGAGAGCGATTCACCTTTAAACACAGATCCTAAATAATCTCGGTCATAGGTTACTTGAGAGGGACATTGAGATAACCAGACAGAATTGTATGCTGTATACCCGTCCATATGATGGATGTAGTTGGTCTTATAGCTGCTCGTGTGGGGACACTAGGGATATAGTACAAGTGCTTATTGGAGAATGAGTTCACTGATTGATACGCTTATGGAAAGTTGGATGGTTGATGATGTCTTATTGTCAAACAGTGATTCCGTAGTCCCAATGGTGTATTTGGTCCTTAGCCTTGAGACACCAATGATGTTCTATATGAGTGCTCCATTCTTTGATACTAGACTTATAGGTTTGGATATCCCAAATCTAGTACAATCGGTCATCGGGAGTGGCAGTCAACCTTACGAGGGCTATTGAGTGTCGATAAAGGATTATCCACTCTCGGTGTCATGAGAGAAATATCCTATGTATTCTTGCTCAGACAAATCCCTGGCTAGGGTCATTCGGATTGAGAGAGAAAGAGTTCTTCGGGAGAATCCGATTAGAGCAAGACTCGAGTAGAAACCGTATAGGTTTGACAACACCATACTCGGTATACGGTCTTTGGGATATTAGATGGATGAGGAACTATAGGTACATGGTAACTAAGGACAGTCAAGTCCAATGGATTGGATTCCCTTGTATCATCTAGAGACTACAACGTAGTGGCATAGTACGTCCGTAGTCGGTGAATCGAGTGAATTATTATGAAGATAATAATTTACTAAGCCAGAAGGAGTTCTGATAGGTATGAGTTACGACCAGCTCGATATTGGGCCTAGAGAGTCACATACATATGGTAGGCATTACAATGAGTAGAGATTTAGATATGAGATATCCGCTGGAGCCCCTATCTTATTGGATATACAATAAGCCCTGAATTATTGGATCCCATGGACGAGATCCAATAAAAGCCCATGAGAGATTATTGGATAGAGATCCATGTTAGGACTTTAGCTAGCAGAGTCCTAATTGAGAGAGATATTCATGTAAAACTTACCTAAGACAACCCCTATTAAAGAGGTGAAGAGGTTGACTAGGGTTAGGAGGTTGTTTCTTAGAGAAGAATTAGGAGTTGTAAAGGAATATGAGTCTTAAATAGGAGTCCTATTAGGAGTTGGTTAGAAATAGGAGTCTTGAGTAGGAGTCCTATTAGGAGTTAGGGTTTAGAAGCCCTATAAATAGCTATGTATTTCTGCAGCCTTTGAGCAGCAACTTGGAGGGAGGAACCCCTATAGAGTTCCAAGGAGGCCGATCCCCTAAAGAGATCAACCCCAAGTTTAGAATCTGCAATGTTTCTATCACCTGGTATCAGAGCAGCGTTCTTAGCATCTTGTTGCCCTTCCATAGCCATCCATCAGCCCTCTACAGTCGCCCAATGCAATTCCCATAATTGCTTAAAAGACATCGCCAAATTTCTGTTGAATCTCATATTTTGATGATAAAACTACTTGATATATGTTTATGATTTAATCTGCGTTTTGAGTGACGCAGGATGCCTCGATCAGGATGAGACAATTAAAGCAGGAAAATCATGTTGTGCCGGAGGAACATGTCAGAAGATTGGACGTCGGGCCGGTGGATCGGTCGACGTATCGACAGAAGGCTTCGGGCCGTGGACTCGGGCATCGGGCCAAGAAGAGCGGGTATTGTGCCAAGGATATCGGAGTTGCGGAGCCAACTGACCGATTGGGCAATAGGCCGCAGGAAAAGACGATGCGCCGAAGAATCGGACGAAGCGTCGAGGGACCAATGACATGCCGGACAACTTAGTTAATTGCTTAGGATTAATTGTCTTGATCGAAGTTTTGTTTACATGCGTAGGATTAACTACGATGAAAGTAAGACATGCAGTAGGAGTTGCGCCGGAGTCAAGACAATGATCACGTTGGGAGTTCGAGAGTTCGACGGAAGTTCGGACAGTCGTCGGAGGTTCTGCGGGAACAAATCCGAGAAGTCCATAAGCTTGCCAAAGAAGCTCGTCGGAACTCGCCAAGTGGATCGTCGCAAGTCCAGGAGTTTGCCGGAAGTCCGCAGGAGCATCACCGAGGGTTCATCGGATGATCGACGGAAGTTCGCGGAAGCTCGCCGGAAGAAGCGATTGACGCACCGGAGCAAGTTGCAGTAAACGTCTTAGAAAATATTGTAGTTAGCACAATGATTAAGTTGGAAATGGGAGGTGATCCTATTAACTTAATCTTGGGGCAATTGGGCCCCTAGAAAACCCAAATTGGGCCGAATGGATCAATCCATTCGGACCCTAATTACTATGGGAGGTGCAACCGCCTAGGCCAGGAGGTAGCACCGCCTAGGCTAAGTCTCCGAATGAGACTGGGCGGTGCAACCGCCCTAGCCAGGAGGTGGCACCACCTGGGCTCAGTCTCCGAGCGAGACTGGGCGGTGCAACCTCCTCTAACAGGAGGTGGCACCGCTTGAGCTCAGTCTTCGAGCTCTGCCAAGCGGTGCAACCGCCTCAGTCAGTAGGTGCAACTGCCTGAGCTCGGTCTTCGAGCTCTGGCAAGAGGTGCAACCGCCCCTGACAAGAGATAGCACCGCCCAGAGGCTCAGTCTTCGAGCTCTGCCAGGCGGTGCAACCGCTCTAGTCAGGAGGTGCAACCGCTTGATCCCGAAATTTCGGGAATTGATAGTTTTGAGCTCCAAATTTGAACTGGGTTAGGGCCTATAAATACTCCACCCATTCAGCACTGAAAGAGTATGAACTAACACCGAAATCTTGATCTTGTTCAGTGATTTTTAGAGCTCAAAATTGTTGTAGAGGCCAAAAGTTCTTCTCCCTCTTTTCTTCCAAGTTCTGAGTTGTAAAGAGAGGAGAGAAAATTCTGTAAGGGTTGTCTCCTAAGCCTGTCAAAAGGAGTAAAATTGTAAAAGGATGGTTGGCCTTCGCCTATTGAAGGAAGGCCTCTAGTTGACGTTGGTGACCTCGTCAATGGAGGAAGCCAAAAGTGGAGTAGGTCAAGATTGACCGAACCACTCTAAATCTCGGTTTGCATTTACTTTGAGCATATTATCTTTACTGCAAACCTCCTCTGAAGCTTACTGCTTTCTGCGTATATACGATCGGATTTCAAGCCTTGCACTTTCCGAATCAGCATTTAGACGTAAATCAGTTTTTTCGTACGAACGTCGTATTTCAGTTTACGCTTATATTCTGGTTTTCATCATAACTGCAAACTGCCTTCATAGATTGACTTTAACATCATCTTGCTTGATCTTAAGTTAAAGTAATCTTAGAATCGGCTTTCACATATAAATCAATTTTATCGTTCGAACGCAGTTTCGTTTTAATCGCAGAAAGTTTTCCGCTGCACTAATTCACCCCCCCCTCTTAGTGCTCTTGATCCTAACAATTGGTATCAGAGCCCGGTATTCTCATTTCGGATTTACACCCGAGAGAAATGGCTCTTCAAGAGGGCTTATCGATTGTTCGTCCACCGTTGTTTAACGGATTGGACTACACTTATTGGAAAACTCGAATGAGAGTTTTCTTGATTTCTATGAATCTGGATTTATGGAGTATCATTGAAAACTATTTTCAACTTCCCTCTAAACCGATGAACAAATGGTCGGATTTGGAGAAGAAGTATTTTTCTTTAAACGCAAAGGCTATGAATGCCTTATTTTGTGCTTTGGACAAAAATGAGTTCAATCGGATTTCTACGTGCGAAACGGCTTTTGACATTTGGCGAACACTTGAAATCACGCAGGAGGGAACTAGTAGAGTCAAAGACTCGAAAGTTAACTTTTTATTGCATGATTTTGAGCTTTTTCGAATGCAACCAAGCGAGACTATAGGTGACATGTACACCCGTTTCACGGATGTCGTCAATAGTTTAAGAGCTCTTGGAAAATGTTTTTCGGATTTTGAACTCGTAAACAAGATTTTGCGTTCTCTTTCTAAGAAGTGGGATTCAAAAGTAACTGCAATACAAGAAGCTAAAAACCTAAATAACTTACCACTTGAAGAACTAATTGGTTCGTTGATGACATATGAAATGGTGCACAATGCACATGATGAACATGTTAAACACAATCACCTTCCAAAGAACAGAAAGGATTTGGAACTCCGGACAAATGAATGCCACTTGAGCGATGACTCAAGTGATGAGGACAATGATGAACTTGAACTTGGAACACTAAATCTTAATAAGTTTATTAAACAAAAATCTAAAATAGACAATGAACTTGAACGAAGGAAGAGGCCAAAGAAGAGGAAGGCAACCAAGGATGAATCAAGAACTTCCAAAGGTGAAACGGCGAATTGGGCTTTGACGGGCTTCAACTACAAGGTAAGTAACTCAACTCTCATGAATTATTTCGAAATTACATGATGCTCTTCATAATACATTTTATTTTTAATATAGAATTAATTTTCTTGAAAATTACATGTTAAAAAAAAATGATGAAAATGCAAAATTTATGATCATGCTAGTAGTTTTGAAAATAATCATGAAAAATACATATTTTATGATAAACAAACAAAATGATTTTGATTAAAAATATGAAATCATGCTTGATGATATAATGATGTTTTGATACCATGATTTTATTCTATGCATGAGATTTTAAAAATCGTGTTTATTGGTTTTATAATTATGGATGATGAATCTTGCGATTTTCGATTTTCACGGTAATGAAAGTGCCTTATTGATCTTTGTCGTAATAAAACTTGCACTTTCGATTTTAAAACATGCTACATGTTTGGCACAGATGAAATAAAATCATATGAACTAAAACAACTAAAAAGAGAAAAATATTTTTCTTGAAAATTTATTTTTCTCTACCGTATTGACTTTTTCACTAAGAGATCAATAAAATTATCTATGCCATTTTGAATCTCTTGAAAGTAATGTTGAGATTTTGATGATGTGTTATTGAAATTTATTGAAATGAATCGTGATTTCTTGGAATTATAACTTGAGAATTCTTTTTATAAATCAAAATAACTTACTGTGATTCTTTCTTTTTGCTATTTGAGTTATCTAAAAAGAATCATAATATGCCTCTTAATATTCATAATTTGTCTACATGATTCGTAAATCTCATTACCAACTCTTCTTGATATTCCTTATGTGATGATATGAATACATGAAATATTCATTAATTTATTTTGATGTATACAAATGAAAAGTTATGATCATGCATGGTAAGATATAATTTGAGAAAATTGATACCATCATGATATGAAGCATTTATGATTTGCAATGATGCATGCAATACTTAGAGCTTTTTAATTATGATGTGATGTATTGCATATGATGTAAATCATGATTTAAAATGTTATGAGTTGTTACTAAAATGATGTATGTTGATTTAATGTCATGAATACTCTAAATGATGAATGTTTGGTATCATGATCAAAATGTTGATAAATAGTTAAAAATTTAAGTATCATGTATGATATGCTCATAATATTGATTGATTATTCAGTATCATGCATGAATGAAATATAAGGTTTTTGAAATTGTGCATGTTCGAATTTGAAAATATAATGATGCACAAATAAGATTGAAACCTTCCCTTGTCATGATTTAGAAATTAATGTAAAGGGTCTTCCCTTCTCTTTCCCAATGACATAGGGGGAGAAAGAGTTGCTAATGTGCATATCTCAAAGAGAAAATTGCTAGCTTTCGTGTCTTAAAATGTTGAAATATTTTTGCTAGCTTGTATATTGTAAACTTGCTATCGTACTATCATGATGATGAGCATGTCTTATCTTCATAATTATATTTAAAAAACTATGGCAAAAATATGTCCGAATGATTGAACTTGTTAAAATTAATTTTCGGACTTTCTTGATTGAATGATCAAATCACTCGACTGCCATGATGATTTTACACAATTACATGTCCTAATAATAGGTTGGAAATTATGTGCTTTGGATACAAAAATTTCCATGATAATAAGCATGTTTTGTCCTCATGATTGTATTTGAAAATCAATAGCACAGCCTTGTCCGAATGCATGAAAGTGTTAATTTCATTTTCGGATTCTCTTAACTATTGGCATACTAACAATTGGATTTTTGAATTATCCTCTTCCAGACTTAATAAGCATATGTCATATCAAGTTTAATTCATATCATTAATTTTTGACATATGGAATCAATCAGCAAATACATCTCTTATACACTTATCATGTGAACAATATTTTGTTTTGAGAAATGGATTTGATGAAATGATTCCTGCTTATAAATTCCTTCTTGAAAAAGGAAGTCATTTTTACGTATAAGGATTTGATACATATCTTGATACTTGTAAAAATGAAGCGTGCTTTAATATCTTATCGATTTTAACTTCATTCGAGTAAGCTCAGAAATAGCTTTCCTCCGTCATGCAAAAAGAAAATAACAAATAAAATGGAAGAAGTTTTCAAAGCTATCTCCATGTCATGTTTTCCTTGAAATGTTTGAATATTTGGTATCTTATCACTTTTTGTTGAAAAATGACATGAACCTGCTTATGACATCACACTTATATTTAAAATTTGCTTATATCGTTCTCCTTTTTGTTGACGACAAAGGGGGAGAAATATATGAATTGATGCTATGAACACTGATGCTATGATTGCCAAATTTGCATTATGCCATGTCTGCATCATGTGTTAAGATGTCAAGAACTTGTATCGTAATTTTACGCGTTGATATCTTACCATGTGATGAAATGCTACAATTGATAAACACTTGAAATGTTTGCGTTATAATATCAAAAGCTTACATCGCAATTTTACATGTTGATATTTGATAATAGCAAACTTGCATGATGATAAAACTTGATATTATGTTTTTCATGCAATGAGTTGAACTAATATCACAAACGCTTGATTGTGGTACTTCTCCTTTTTGTTGATGACAAAGGGGGAGAAGTATGATGCTATGCATAAGTTTATGCATAAGTTCATGATGACGTGTTGCAAGTATTCATGATGAATATTGCAATGACTTGAATTCAGTTTGAATTCAAGGTTTTATCAATATGGCATATTGATAGGGGGAGTTTGTTTAAACTCCGAGAGTTAAGTTTAACTCCGTCATCAAGTGGTTGTCATCATCAAAAAGGGGGAGATTGTTGAATCTCGTATTTTGATGATGAAACTACTTGATATATGTTTATGATTTAATCTACGTTTTGAGTGACGCAGGATGCCTCGATCAGGATGAGACAATTAAAGCAAGAAAATCATGTTGTGCCGGAGGAACATGTCAGAAGATTGGACGTCGGGCCGGTGGATCGGTCGACGTATCGACAGAAGACTTCGGGTCGTGGACTCGAGCATCGGGCCAAGAAGAGCGGGTATTGTGCCAAGGATATCGGAGTTGCGGAGCCAACTGGCCGATTGGGCAATAGGCCGCAGGAAAGGACGATGCACCGAAGAATCGGACGAAGCGTCGAGGGACCAATGACATGCCGGACAACTTGGTTAATTGCTTAGGATTAATTATCTCGATCAAAGTTTTGTTTATATGTGCAGGATTAACTACGATGAAAGTAAGACATGCAGTAGGAGTTGCGCTGGAGTCAAGACAATAATCACGTTGGGAGTTCGAGAGTTCGACGGAAGTTCGAACAGTCGTCGGAGGTTCTGCGGGAACAAATCCGAGAAGTCCATAAGCTTGCCAAAGAAGCTCGTCGGAACTCGCCAAGTGGATCGTCGCAAGTCCAGGAGTTTGCCGGAAGTCCGCAGGAGCATCACCGAGGGTTCATCGGATGATCGACGGAAGTTCGCCGGAAGAAGCGATTGACGCACCGAAGCAAGTTATAGTAAACGTCTTAGAAAATATCGTAGTTAGCACAATGATTAAGTTGGAAATGGGAGGTGATCCCATTAACTTAATCTTGGGGCAATTGGGCCCCTAAAAAACCCAAATTGGGCCCAATGGATCAATCCATTCGGACCCTGATTGCCGTGGGAGGTGCAACCGCCCAGGCCAGGAGGTAGCACCGCCTAGGCTAAGTCTCCGAGTGAGACTGGGCGATGCAACCGCCCCAGACAGGAGGTGGCACCACTTGAGCTCAGTCTTCGAGCTCTGCCAAGTGGTGCAACCGCCTCAGTCAGGAGGTGCAACCGCCTGAGCTCGGTCTTCGAGCTCTGGCAAGAGGTGCAACTGCCCCTGACAAGAGGTTGCACCGCCCAGAGGCTCAGTCTTCGAGCTCTGCCAGGCGGTGCAACCGCTCCAGTCAGGAGGTGCAACCGCCTGATCCCGGAATTCCGGGAATTGACAGTTTTGAGCTCCAAATTTGAACTGGTTTGGGGCCTATAAATACTCCACTCATTCAGCACTGAAAGAGTATGAACTAACACCGAAATCTTGATCTTGTTCAGTGATTTTTAGAGCTCAAAATTGTTGTAGAGGCCAAAAGTTCTTCTCCCTCTTTTCTTCCAAGTTCTGAGTTGTAAAGAGAGGAGAGAAAATTCTGTAAGGGTTGTCTCCTAAGCCCGTCAAAAGGAGTGAAACTGTAAAAGGGTGGTTGGCCTTCGCCTATTGAAGGAAGGCCTCTAGTTGACGTCGGTGACCTCGTCGGTGGAGGAAGCCAAAAGTGGAGTAGGTCAAGATTGACCGAACCACTCTAAATCTCGGTTTGTATTTACTTTGAGCATATTATCTTTACTGCAAACCTCCTCTGAAGCTTACTGCTTTCTACGCATATACGATCGGGTTTCAAGCCTTGCACTTTCCGAATCAGCATTTAGACGTAAATCAGTTTCTTCGTACGAACGTCGTATTTCAGTTTGCGCTTATATTCTGGTTTTCATCATAATTGCAAACTGCCTTCATAGATTGACTTTAACATCATCTTGCTTGATCTGAAGTTAAAGTAATCTTAGAATTAGCTTTCACATAGAAATCATTTTTATCGTTCGAATGCAGTTTCGTTTTAATCGCAGAAAGTTTTCTGCTGCACTAATTCACCCCCCCCCTCTTAGTACTCTTGATCCTAACAATTTCGCTATCATCTCCACCATTGTGGATCATCCTTTGATCTCCCCGTGAATTGTAATAGGTTCTGGTTTCCTACCTTACTACTACTGTAATTTAGTTATCCCTATTCGAAAATCCAAAAAAAAATTGTTCCTATATTGCTATATAAACTTTTCATCACAAATTTTCAACTGTACGACGAAAGATACATTGCAGAATTTTAGCCGCATAGCACTGTTTTTTTGATCTTGATACTATATTTTTTCTGTCCAAATCTCTACAAAATTTTTATGATAGCTTTGACACTTCCTACCAGTAGATTTCTCTTTAATTTTGTCATAAAATTCTCAATATAAACCACTGATCTTTTATGTCCAATCTGCTACACTTAAAAATCTGTGCAGCATAAAATTTTAACCGCATATTGTTGCCTTAACCCATCTATTTCCAATCCTTTTTGAACGAAATTTCTTATATACTTCATAAATCATCTTGGCTTCCATTTAAGTTTGATTTATTCAGGAATTCATCTCTAAAAACGATTTTGTGTTACTGCAAATTTTCATCGTAGATCGTTGAAATTTTTCGACGAGAATTCTGCTATCGCAACTTGCACCAATTTTCTTACTGTTACTGCCAAAATTTTCTTGATTAAATTGGACATCCTTGTTGTTATATAAACTGAGATTTTACTGTCAATTCCCTCCTCAAATTTCTCAAGTTTTTGGTGAAAATTTCATCGAAAAATTGCTATTTCTTCGACGATAATTTTGCTCTTACAAGACAATACAATTCTGCAGTAAATTTCCACTGATTTCTATCAAACCTTTGCTACTATCTACTACAGATCTAAAACTTTCATCCATAACCCTAAAACTCCACTAAACCACACCCTCAAACTGCACCAAAAACAGCCACAAAACAAGCCTAAACCACAGCCTACATCCATCGATCCACCAACCCTTTCGACCATCACTTCTCTCAACCTATACATGCCTTTAACCCGACAATAAAAGAAAGATCTTAACATCACATATTTAGAGACATATACTATGGTATCTGAGGAGGCAATCAATGCTAAATTTGAAACCTTTGAGGCTCGAATGGAGGATAAGATTCGGATGCTCTTTATCGAACTCAGATTGGGCCGACCACTAAGCCCGAAGAAATCTCATCAAGGAGAGAGCTTTGCCCAATCACACCAAGCCTGAAGAGATGACTTCCAAGAGAGGGGAGGCTCTATAACTGACCCCAACTATCCATGCATGAGGGTGGACTTCCCTAGATGGGAAGAAGGAGACCCGATTGGTTGGATCTTGTGCGTGGAGCGATATTTTCAGTACCACAAAACCGCGGACGCATCTATGGTGAAAATTATGGCTATACATCTTGAAGAGGATGTCATACAATGGTTTGACTGGTTTAAACATACTCATGGAATCCTCTCATGATGACAATTCAAAGAAGGATTGCTGCTCCGCTTCGAACCAACCGATTACGAGAACATTGACGGACAACTAGCAAAGATCCGACAAACCTCCACCATTCAGGAGTACCAAACTAGGTTTGAAAGGTTATCTAATCAAACTTGTGATTGGTCTCAAAAATAACTATTGGGGACCTTCATTGAGGGCTTGAAGTCAGAAATCCGGGGAGAAGTTAAAGCATGACAACCATATACGCTTATGACAGTCATCTCTTTCGCACGACATCAAGAGGAGCAATTGAACCATGAAGCTCGGAGGACTAGGGTCACTCCTCAACCAGCAATACTGAAGCCCTTAGTCCCCCCTACTATCGACTGAGTCCCTGCACCAAAGAGGTTGACAAGAGAAGAGCTTCGGGAGCGATATGCGAAGTGGTTATATTGGCATTGCGACGAGCTGTGGAGCCGTGAGCATCGCTGTAGTAAAGGGAGACTTCTTATGATTGAACCAGTAGAAGAAGAGGTCATTGAATATCCAGAAGAGAGCCTTGAATATGAAGAAGATGCAGAAGAAGAGCCATAACTGACCGAAGTTATGGTACATGCACTAGCCGACTACTCAAACCCGCAAACGATGAAAGTTAGAGGCCTTCTCAAACAACAACCGATCACTATTCTCATCGACACGAGCAGTACTAATAACTTCCTAAATAGTAAGGTTGCTGTCAGGATGGCCTTACTTATCAAGAATTGTAGCAGGTTTGATGTTAAGATCACCGAGGGATGGATTTTGAAGTATGATCGTAGGTGCCCGTGAGTGAAATTGTTGCTGTAGGACCAAGAGATAATTGCATATTTCTTCCTCCTCCCTCTTGATGCTCATGAGGCCACGCTTAGAATTAAATGGTTGACGATATTAGGTGATGTTTCTTGGAATTTTATGCAACTAATTATAAAATTTTACAGTAAGGAGAAACAGGTGATACTGCACGGGAAATGTGGGGGCGACCTAGCGACGATTTGCTCACAACAAATGAAGAAGGTTTTGCATAAAGTATGCAGTAGCTTTTTGGTATAACTTAAGTAGCAAACTAAGGGAGAGCTAATAGAATTTGAAGATCTAAACCTACTTCCTTTGCTTGCTGAATTTTCAGATATATTTGACGAACCGCACAACCTATCTCTTACCTGTTAGCATAAACATTATATAATGATTCTTCCAGGCAAACCTTCAACAAATACTCGACCATATCAGTATTTACATCTCCAAAAGGATGAAATACAAAGGATTATAAAAGAGATGCTCGAAACATGAGTTATTCGGCCAAGTTGCAGCCTCTACTCTTCAATGGTGCTACTTGTACGTAAGAAGGATGGAACATGGCGAATTTGCGTTGATTACCGAGCTCTCAATGGCATAACCATCAAGGATAAATACCCTATTCCAGTAGTAGATGAATTACTAGATGAAATGGAGTACAGATCTTTATAAAGCTGGACCTTCGATCCGGGTATCATCAAATACGAGTGTGAGAAAAAGACATACCGAAAATCACCTTTCGAACACACAACAGCCACTACAAATTTTTGTTTTCTTCAATAAAAGGTGGAATATCTTGGGTATATCATATCAGAGGAAGGTGTGATGGTGGATCCCTCCAAAATAGAAGCAATGCAGAACTGGCTGACCCCGAGGAACATAAAATTGCTACATGACTTTCTGGGTTTAATAGGCTACTACCGCAAGTACGTGAAAAACTATGGAAAGATTAGTGCACCACTTACTTTCTTACTGAAAAAAGATATCTTCCAATGGTCGGACAAAACCTCCACTACCTTCGACAAACTTAAGGCAGCCATGACGACGATGCTGGTACTCGCACTACCAGATTTCAGTTGACCCTTCATTATTGAGGCCGACGCATTTGGAGTCAGAATTGGAGTCATTCTCATGTAAGATGGTCAACCACTCACATACACTAGTAAGGTGTTAGGACTCTAGCTAGGAGAGTTCTAATTGAGAGGGACATTCATGTAAAACCTACCTAAGCCGACCCCTATTAAAGAGGTGAAGAGGCCGGCTAGGGTTAGGAGGTTGTTTCTTAAAGAAGAATTAGAAGTTGTAAAGGAATAAGAGTCTTGAGTAGAAGTCCTATTAAGAGTTGGTTAGAAGTAGGAGTCTTGAGTAGGAGTCCTATTAGGAGTTAGGGTTTAGAAATCCTATAAATGCCATGTATTCCTCCTCTTTTGATAAGCAATAGATGAATCTTTTCTACAGCCTTTGAGCAGCAACTTGGAGGGAGGAACCCCTATAAAGTTTCAAGGAGGCCGATCCCCTAAAGAGATCAATCCCAAGTTTAGAATCTGCAAGGGTTCTATCACCTAGTATCAAAGCAGCGTTCTTGGTGTCTTGCTGCCCTTCCACAGCCATCCATTAACCCTCCATAATCGTCCAAAGCAATTCCCACAATTGCTTAAAAGATCGTCGTCGAATTCCGCCATCATCTCCACCACTACGGATCATCCTTTGATCTCCCCGTGAATTGCAACAGATTCTAGTTTTCTACCTTACTGCTGCTGCAATTTAGTTATCTTATATTGCTGCATAAACTTTTCGTCACAAAGTTTTCATCTCTACGACAAAAGATACATTACAGAATTCCAACCGCATAGCACCATCTGTTTGATCTTGCTACTGTGCTTTTTCTATCTAAATTTCTATAAAATTTTTATGACATATTTGACACTTCCTAACAGCAGATTTCCCTTTAATTTTTTCAAAAAATTCTCAATATAAACCATTGATCTTTTATGTCTAATCTGCTATACTTGAAAATTTGCACTATAAAATTTCAGCCGCATATCACTGATTGTTTGATCTTGATACAATATTTTTTTTATCCAAATCTTGATGAAATTTTTATGATAGCTTTGACACTTCCTAACAGTGGATTTCCCTTTGGTTTCATCGAAAAATTCTCAATATAAACTACTGATCTTTTATGTCCAATCTGCTATACTTGAAAATCTATGCTGCAAAAAATTTCAGCCGCATATTGTTGCCTTAACCCATCTATTTGCAATCTTTTTTGAATGAAATTTCTTAAACACTTTATAGATCATCGTGCCTTAACCGCTGAAATTTTTCGACGAGAATTCTACTATCGCAACTAGCACTAATTTCCTTACTGTTATACTACCGAAATTCTCTTGATTAAATTAGACATCCTTACTGTCATATAAACTGTGATTTTGCTATCAATTCCATCCTCAATTCTCTCAAGTTTTTGGTAGAAATTACATCGAGAAATCATTGTTTCTTCGATGACAATTCTACTCTTACAAGACAGCACATACTTGCTGCAACTTCCACTGATTTCTATCAAACCTTTGTTGCCATCTACCATAGATCCAAAACTTTCATCCACAGTCCTAAAACTCCACTGAACCACACTCTCAAACTGCACCCAAAACAGTCATAAAACAAGCCTAAATCGTAGCCTACATCCACCGATCCACCAACCCTTTCGACCATCACTTCTCTCAACCTATACATGCCTTTAACCTGACAACAAAAGAGAGATCTTAACATCATAAATTTAGAGGCATATACTATGGCATCTAAGGAGGCAATCAATGCTAAATTCAAAGCCTTGAAGGTGCGAATGGAGGATAAGATTCAGACGCTCTTTACCGAACTCAGATTGGGCCGACCACTAAGCCCGAAAAAATCATATCAAGGAGAGAGCTTTGCCCAATCGCACCAAGCCCGAAGAGATGAATTCCAATGGAGGGTAGGCTCTATGACCGACCCCAACTATCCACACATGAGATTGGACTTCCCTAGATGGGAAGAAGGAGACCCGATTGGTTGGATCTTGCGTGCGGAGCGATATTTTCGGTACCACAAACCACGGATGCATCTATGGTGAAAATTACAGCTATACATCTTGAAGGGGATGCCATATAGTGGTTTGACTGGTTTAAACACACTTATGGAGTCCTTTCATGACGATAATTCAAAGAAGGACTACTGATCCACTTTAGACCAACCGATTATGAGAATATTAACAGACAACTAGCAAAGATCCAACAAACCTCCACCATTCAGGAGTACCAAACCAGGTTTGAAAGGTTATCTAATCAAACTCGTGATTGGTCTCAAAAATAGCTATTGAGGACCTTCATTGAGGGCTTGAAGCCGGAGATCCGAGGAGAAGTTAAAGCGCGACAACTGTACACGCTTATGGCAGCCATCTCTTTCGCACGACATCAAGAGGAGCAATTGAACCATGAAGCTCGGAGGACTAGGGTTGCTCCTCAACCAGCAATATTGAAGCCCTCAACCCCCCCTACTATTGACCGAGTCCCTACACCAAAGAGGTTAACAAAAGAAGAGCTTCGAGAGCAATATGCGAAGGGGTTATGTTGGCATTGCGACGAGCCGTGGAGCCATGAGAATCGCTGTAGTAAAGGGAGATTTCTTATGATTGAACCAATAGAAGAAGAGGTCATTGGACATCCAGAAGAGAGCCTTGAACATGAAGAAGAAGATGCAGAAGAAGAGCCACAACCGACCGAAGTTACGGTACATGCACTAGCCGGCTACTCAAACCCGCAAACGATGAAAGTTGGAGGCCTTCTTAAACAACAACCAATCACTGTTCTCATCGACATGGGCAGTACTAATAACTTCCTAAACAGTAAGGTTGCTGTTCGGATGGCCTTACCTATTAAGAAATGCAGCAGGTTTGACGTTAAGGTCACCGACGGATGGATTTTGAAGTATGATCGTAGGCGCCAGCAAGTGAAACTGTTGCTGATCATGAGGCCTTACCAAGAGATAATTGCATATTTCTTCCTTCTCCCTCTTGATGATCATGAGGCCTTGCTCAAAATTAAATGGTTGACGACATTAGTGTTGAATCTCGGATTTTGATGATAAAATCAATTGATGGGTTATTTGATCTAATCCATATTATTGAGTTAAGTGTGCAGGATTAACTACGATAACCAGAAAACACAAAGCGAGAATACCGGAGTCAAGTTCGATGGACGTTTAAGAGTCCGAAGAATCGTCGGAGATGCTGCCAGAACCAACCGAGAAGAAATCGGGAACCTGTCGGAATTTTCGGAAGTTCGCCGAAGAGATCGTCGGAGGTTCACGGAGATCACCGAGAAGGCTCGGCTACTCATTAAAGTCATCACAAGTTCGGGAGCTTGCTAGAAGCCCGTCGGCAGAAAGTTCGTCGGAAAGCTCGCCAGAACAAGACTCGACGTTCGCGGTTGAAAATTTGCTTAGGACGTGTTTTGGTTATGTAGTCCACTTGTAATTAGGATTAGGATTAAGAGATAATCCTATATCCTGGTTAGGGGCCAACTGGGCCCAAAGTCAGAGTTGGTTTAGGCTAAAAATTAAGCTAAACCAGCGAACTAGAGAGCCAAGATTGAAGCCCAACTAGTGACTGAAAACACTGTAGTCGGGCTGAAAACACTGTAGGCGGTGGCACCGCCTAGCTGGGCGGTGGCACCGCCCAGCACCCGAGTGCTGGGCGGTGACACCTCCTTGGCTGGGCGGTTGCACCGCCCAGCACCCGAGCGCTGGGCGGTGGCACCGCCTGGCTGGGTGGTGGAACCGCCAGCACCGGGAACCCTAAGAGAATTCAAATTTTGGAGCCCAAAATTTGAATCCTCTTGAGGCCTATAAATATCCCTCAAATCTCAGCTGAGGTAACAACTTTTGAGAAGCATTTTGATTGAGAGAAAAGTCTTAGAAAGTCTTAGCAAGTCTTGTTTTCAATTTGCTAGAGAGTTCTCCTCCTTCTTTCTTATTGAAAATTTGTAAGAGGTTGAGCTGCTTGTAAAAGGTTGTAAGAGGGGTGTTTACCCTTCCATTTCAAGAGACTTGCTAGTGGAAGGTGGGAGCCTCATCGAAGAGGGGCCTCGCAAGTGGAGTAGGTCATTTGACCGAACCACTCTAAAAATCGGCGTAATCTCTGGTTTGCTTTTTATTATTGTCATTTACATTACTGTAAATCTTCTTACTGCTTTAGTTCCTTATTACTCTTGCTGCGCAACTTTAAGAACACGCCTTCAAGTTAAATTTCTCAAGTTTCGTTCTTAACGTACGAAAGATTTTATTAAAATCGAAGTTTTAATCCGCTGCACTAATTCACCCCCCCCTCTTAGTGCCGCTCCGATCCTAACAAGTGGTATCAGAGCAAGGTTATCTCTCATATTTGGTTTAATACCCAAGAGAGATGGCTTACTCCGACATGCAAGAGGGTCATTCTATTGCACGACCACCTTTGTTTAATGGGTCGGATTACACATATTGGAAGACTCGCATGAGAATCTTCCTCATTTCTATGGACTTTGAGCTTTGGTCTATTGTCGAGAATGGATTTCAAAAATCTTCTCTTCCGATGAGCGAATGGGATGAATCGGAGAAGAAGGTTTTTGCTTTAAATGCAAAGGCTATGAATGCCTTGTTTTATGCACTAGACAAAAACGAATTTAATCGTGTTTCAATGTGTGATTCGGCTTTTGATATTTGGAGAACTCTTGAGGTCACTCATGAAGGCACTAGCCGAGTGAAAGAGTCCAAAATCAACATCCTTGTGCACTCTTACGAACTTTTCCGAATGAAACCAAGTGAGTCCATCGGAGACATGTACACCCGGTTTACGGATGTCATCAATGGACTCAAAGCTCTTGGTAAAGATTTTACTAACTTTGAACTAGTAACTAAAATCTTAAGATCCCTCCCTAAAAGTTGGGATCCAAAAGTTACGGCCATTCAAGAGGCCAAAGACCTTAAAGCATTCCCTCTTGAAGAACTCATTGGGTCTCTAATGACCTACGAAATGACATGTCAAGCTCATGACGAACTCAAGAACCCCCTTCCAAAGAACAGGAAGGATATGGCACTCAAATCACAAGAAGACCACTTGAAAGGAACATCAAGTGATGAGGACAGTGACAATGACATTGCACTTTTGACTCAAAAGTTTAAAAAATATTTAAGAAAGAACAGATTTAAAAATAATACAAAAAATAAATTTGAACAAAAGAAGGACCAAGTGATTTGCTATGAATGCAAAAAACCGGGACACTATAAGAACGATTGTCCTCAAGCCAAAAAAAGAACATCAAAGAAGAAGGCATTCAAGGCAACGTGGGATGATTCAAGCGCATCCGAAGAAGAGGAGTCCAACACCGAGCAAGTTGCTCATTACGCGCTAATGGCGTTAGGAGAAGAGGTATGTGATTTATTTAATGAAGACTTATCTTTTGAAGAACTATCTATCGCTTTTCATGAATTATTTGATGAATGTAGAACTGTTAGCAAGAAGTTAAGTATCTTAAAGAAAGAGCATGCTTTGCTACAAGATAAGTTTGATAGTCTTCAAACTCCTCCATGCTCTAAGTGTGAGCACTTAGAAGCAATAAAAAATGAAAATTTGCTTCTTAAGGAAACCTTAAACAAGTTTAAGGTTGGTAGCAAAGGATTAGATATGATCCTTGCACACAAGGGTCACATCGCAAATAGAAATGGAATTGGATTTGTAAAAGGATTACATCAAAATCCTACCACTTTCATAAAAGGACCTACATGACATGTTTCCTCTTATATGAAATGCAACTTTTGTTGCAAATCCGGACACATTGCCTACAAATGCCCATTTAGGAAAATTAGTTCACAAAAATTAATATGGGTTCCTAAAGGAACTATAAAGAATTCAATCATAAATAACAAAGTTAGTGGGTCAATTTTTGAGGCACCCAAAATCAAATGGGTACCTAAAAATCATCCTCTTTTGTAGACAAACCCACAAGCTAGGAGCAAGAGATGGTATCTCGATAGTGGATGCTCAAGACATATGACTGGAGATCCATCTCATTTCTCTATGCTCACTAGCAAAGAAGAAGGGTACGTTACCTTCGGAGACAACAACAAGGGCAAAATCATTGGCAAGGGAACTATTGGTAACAAATTTAATTTTTCCATTGATGATGTCTTACTAGTTGATGGATTGAAACATAATCTCTTGAGTATTAGTCAACTATGTGATAAAGGTTACATCGTTAGATTTGAATCAAATATGTGCATTATTGAAAAACCAAATCATAACATGACTATGATTGCTTTAAAACAAAATAATGTCTATACCATCAATCTTGATGAACTAAGTAATGAAATGTGCTTCTCCGCCGTAAATGATGATGCTTGGCTTTGGCATAGGAGATTAGGCCATGCAAGCATGAAAACAATATCTAAGATCTCATCTCAAGAATTAGTACGAGGAATTCCAAATATAAAGTTTATTAAGGACAAAGTATGCGATACATGTCAACTAGGCAAACAAATAAAAACAAGCTTCAAACCAAAAAATCAAATTAGCACTACTAGACCATTACAATTGATCCATTTGGACTTATTTGGACCAATTGATACAACAAGTCTAGGTGGAAGCAAATATGCTTTTGTGATTGTGGATGACTACTCTAGATACACTTGGACCTATTTCTTAGCTCACAAAAGTGATTGCTTCAAGTGTTTCTCTAAATTTTGTAAACTCACTCAAAACGAAAAAGGCTTCATGATTTCATCAATTCGGAGTGATCACGGTGGTGAATTCCAAAATCGTGACTTTCAAAATTTTTGCGAAAGTAATGGGTACAATCACAACTTCTCAACTCCAAGAAATCCTCAACAAAATGGAGTAGTTGAAAGGAAAAATAGAAACCTACAAGAAATGGCAAAAACTATGTTGAATGAACATAGTTTACCTAAGTACTTTTGGGCCGAAGCCGTAAATACGGCTTGCTACATCATGAATAGAGTTCTAATAAGACCATCCTTATCCAAAACTCCCTATGAATTATGGAATAACAAAAAACCAAACATCTCTTATTTTAAAGTTTTTGGTTGTAAATGCTTTATTTTAAATGAAAGGGATGCTTTAGGAAAATTTGATGCTAAATCCAATGAAGGCATCTTTCTTGGTTACTCTTCCGTTTCTAAAGCTTTTCGGGTTTTTAATAAAAGAACTTTAGTAATTGAAGAGTCTATTCATGTAGTTTTTAATGAAACTTTCGATTTAAAGAAAAATGATTTTGATGATGATCTTGGTTTTGATAATTTGAATTTAAATGAACCCTCTCCTCAAAATAGCCATTTGAATGCATCTTCTTCCGAAATTTCTTTACCAAAAGAATGGAAGTATGTAGATGCTCATCCAAAAGAGCAAATTATAGTAGATACATCAAAAGGGGTTCAAACTCGTTCTTCTTTCAAAAATTTCTATGCTAACGCCGCTTTCCTTTCTCAAATTGAACCTAAATGCATTGACGAAGCCTTAAAAGATGATTTTTGGATCATTGCAATGCAAGAAGAATTGAACCAATTTGAGAGGAATGAGGTATGGAAGCTTGTTCCTAGACCAAGTGACCACTTAGTCATAGGTACTAAGTGGGTCTTTAGAAACAAGTAAGACGAAAATGGTATCGTGGTTAGAAACAAGGTTAGATTAGTGGCCAAAGGTTTCAACCAAGAAGAAGGTATCGATTACGAAGAAACCTTCGTTCCCGTGGCTCGATTAGAAGCCATAAGGATGCTCTTTGCCTATGCTAGTAGTAATAATTTTAAACTATTTCAAATGGATGTTAAAAGTGCTTTCTTGAATGGCTTTATTTCCGAAGAAGTATTTGTCGAACAACCTCCTGGATTTGAAAATTCTCTTCTTCCTAATCATGTATTCAAATTGACTAAAGCTCTATATGGCTTAAAACAAGCTCCTAGAGCTTGGTATGAAAGGCTTAGTTCCTTTCTTATTTTAAATAATTTTACCAAAGGCAAGGTTGATACTACATTGTTTATTAAACATTTTGAAAATAATTTTCTTATTGTGCAAATTTATGTTGACGATATTATGTTTGGCTCTTCGGATGAATCACTATGTGAATCATTTGCCAAATGTATGAGTCTTGAATTTGAAATGAGTTTAATGGGTGAATTAACTTTCTTTTTGGGATTACAAATCAAACAACTTAAGGATGGTATATTTATTAACCAATCTAAATACACATTAGAATTGTTAAAACGATTTAACATGGATAATTCAAAAGCAATAAACACCCCTATGAGTACTGCGACTAAGTTAGATATGGATGAAAATAGTGAAAATTTCGATCAAAAAACATATAGGGGAATGATAGGTAGTCTACTCTACCTTACCGCGACTAGACCGGATATTATGTTTAGTGTAGGACTTTGTGCTAGGTTTCAATCAAATCCTAAATTATCTCATCTCAAAAGTGTTAAAAGAATATTTAGGTATCTTAAAAGAACTCCAAATTTAGGATTATGGTATCCAAAATCTGAAAATTTTGATTTAATAGCCTATGCGGATGCCGATTTTGGCGGATGCAGAATAGATAGAAAAAGTACATCCGGAACATGCCAATTTTTAGGACATGCACTTGTTTCTTGGACTTCCAAGAAACAAAATTCAGTTGCACTATCTACGGCAAAAGCCGAATACATAGCTGCAAGTGCATGTTGTGCACAAGTCATTTGGATGAAAAATACATTAGAAGACTATGGAATTCACTTTAAAAATATTCCCATAAAATGTGATAATACTAGTGCCATATGTCTTACTAAAAATCCAATTCAGCATTCTAGAACTAAGCACATCGACGTTAGGCATCATTTCATACGCAATCATGTTCTTAACAATGATGTTGTTCTAGAATTCATTGACACAAAGCATCAATTAGCAGATATATTCACAAAAGCCTTGAATGAAGACCAATTTGAATTCATTAGAAGGGAATTAGGTATGTTAAATTGTCCCTAAACAATAAACTTGTTTGATTGGATTTTCCGTAAAGTTTTTCATCTTCTTTCCATCTCTCACTCTCCTTCAAATTCCATATGACATGTTGTGAAATCTCGAAATCGACTTTGATGACTTGATTATGAATTTCAAGTTAGCGATTTGATTTAAATAAGTTTTATCTAAATCATAATCTTGATCTTGCAAAATTGGAATCACAAATAATATCTTTTGGCATTCATGAATTGATACTTACAAATATAAAAGTATTGGCATTCATGACTTGAATTTGATTGAAACATTGTATGCTTAAATTAATTATTCTCCTATGTTTCAAAAATTCTTTAAATGCCTTATGTGATGATTAAAAAGTAATGTTGAGATTTTCATGAATTTGACGATTTGAATGAGTTTGTATTCGAATTATGATCTTGACTTCGTGAAATTACTACTTGAATTTTTTTTTATCCCAATCTCTCTCTTATACATCTACAATTTCTATTATTCATAGAAAGAAGAGATTAGATAATATGAATGCATGCTGAATTTTCCTCTAAAATGAACTCTGCGTAAATATTTTTGCATACTTAATTTTCAATGATAAAATCATTGTATGACAAAATATGTGCTTCAAGTCTCATTTTCCTTTTTGTTGATGACAAAGGGGGAGAAAAGTGATGACTTATATCATTCTTAATAGCATGACAAAATATGAATTGCAAAATCCTTGAGAAAAGTGATCGATCGATGATTATCTTATATGCCTTGCAAAATCCTTGAAAATATCGTAAGATTGATTGATCATATTGAATGCATGTCTAAAATGTATAATCATGCAATTCAAGTTGAAAATCTTTATCTCTTGTCATAGTAAAATTTGTCTCTTATCTTTCGACTTGAAAAAGATTTTCATCAAAGTTTCGCATTTACATTATGCTTAATGAGAATAACGATAAGTTCTATGGTTAAAGCTTATCGGTTTATACTTGAATTCAATGATGAAATTCAACTGTTTTATCTTCTCATAATATGGCATATAGATAGGGGGAGTTACGTTTAACTCCGTCATCAATTGATTGTCATCATCAAAAAGGGGGAGATTGTTGAATCTCGGATTTTGATGATAAAATCAATTGATGGGTTATTTGATCTAATCCATATTATTGAGTTAAGTGTGCAGGATTAACTACGATAACCAGAAAACACAAAGCGAGAATACCGGAGTCAAGTTCGATGGACGTTTAAGAGTCCGAAGAATCGTCGGAGATGCTGCCAGAACCAACCGAGAAGAAATCGGGAACCTGTCGGAATTTTCAGAAGTTCGCCGAAGAGATCGTCGGAGGTTCACGGAGATCACCGAGAAGGCTCGGCTACTCATTAAAGTCATCACAAGTTCGGGAGCTTGCTAGAAGCCCGTCGGCAGAAAGTTCGTCGGAAAGCTCGCCAGAACAAGACTCGACGTTCGCGGTTGAAAATTTGCTTAGGACGTGTTTTGGTTATGTAGTCCACTTGTAATTAGGATTAGGATTAAGAGATAATCCTATATCCTGGTTAGGGGCCAACTGGGCCCAAAGTCAGAGTTGGTTTAGGCTAAAAATTAAGCTAAACCAGCGAACTAGAGAGCCAAGATTGAAGCCCAACTAGTGGCTGAAAACACTGTAGTCGGGCTGAAAACACTGTAGGCGGTGGCACCGCCTAGCTGGGCGGTGACACCTCCTTGGCTGGGCGGTTGCACCGCCCAGCACCCGAGCGCTGGGCGGTGGCACCGCCTGGCTGGGCGGTGGAACCGCCAGCACCGGGAACCCTAAGAGAATTCAAATTTTGGAGCCCAAAATTTGAATCCTCTTGAGGCCTATAAATATCCCTCAAATCTCAGCTGAGGTAACAACTTTTGAGAAGCATTTTGATTGAGAGAAAAGTCTTAGAAAGTCTTAGCAAGTCTTATTTTCAATTTGCTAGAGAGTTCTCCTCCTTCTTTCTTATTGAAAATTTGTAAGAGGTTGAGCTGCTTGTAAAAGGTTGTAAGAGGGGTGTTTACCCTTCCATTTCAAGAGACTTGCTAGTGGAAGGTGGGAGCCTCATCGAAGAGGGGCCTCGCAAGTGGAGTAGGTCATTTGACCGAACCACTCTAAAAATCGGCGTAATCTCTGGTTTGCTTTTTATTATTGTCATTTACATTACTGCAAATCTTCTTACTGCTTTAGTTCCTTATTACTCTTGCTGCGCAACTTTAAGAACATGCCTTCAAGTTAAATTTCTCAAGTTTCGTTCTTAACGTACGAAAGATTTTATTAAAATCGAAGTTTTAATCCGCTGCACTAATTCACCCCCCCTCTTAGTGCCGCTCCGATCCTAACAATTAGGTGATATTTCTTAGAATTTTATGTAACTAATTATGAAATTTTACAGTAAGGAGAAATAGGTGATACTGAATGGGAAACGTGGGGGCGACGTAACGATGATTTGCACACAACAAATGGAGAAGGTTTTGCATAAAGCATGTAGCATATTTTTGGTACAACTTGAGCAGCAAACTAAGGGAGAGCCAATAGAATTTGAAGATCCAAACCTACTTCCTTTGCTTGCTGAATTTTCAGATATATTTGACGAACTGTACAACCTACCTCTTACCCGTCAGCATGATCATTATATAACGATTCTTTCAGGAAAACCTCCAGCAAATACTCGGCCATATCAATATCTACATCTCTAGAAGGATGAAATAGAAATGATTGTAAAAGAGATGCTTGAAACAGGAGTTATTCGGCCAAGTTGCAATCTCTACTCTTCACCGGTGCTACTTGTACGTAAGAAGGACGGAACATGACAAATATGCATTGATTACCAAGCTCTCAATGGCATAACCATCAGGGACAAATACCTTATTCCAATAGCAGATGAATTGCTAGATGAAAGGGAGCACAAATCTTTATAAAGCTGGACCTTTGATCCTGGTATCATCAAATATGAGTGTGCGAAGAAGACATACCGAAAACCACCTTTTGAACACATAACAACCACTACGAATTTTTGCTTTCTTCAACAGAAGATGGAATATCTTGGGCATATCATATCAGAGGAAGGTGTGATGATGGACCCCTTCAAAATTAAAGCAATGCAAAACTGGCCTACCCCGAGGAACATAAAATTGCTACATGGCTTTCTGGGTTTCATAGGCAACTACCGTAAGTTTGTGAAAAACTATGGAAAGATCAATGCACCACTTACTTTCTTACTGGAAAACGATGTCTTCCAATGGTTGGACAGAACCTCCGCTGCCTTCGACAAACTTAAGGTAGCCATGACGACGACACTGATGCTAACACTACCAGATTTCAACCGACCCTTCATTATTGAGGTCGACGCATCTGGAGTCGGAATTGGAGCCATTCTCATGCAAGATGGTTGACCACTTGTATACACTAGCAAGGCATTATCTCCCTCCCATCAAAATAATTCAACATATCGCCATTGTGCGCGCAGCAACTGCTAGTCATAAGTGCCCAGCAAGCCAATCACGTGAGTGATGGCACGTGTGACTTGATACAGAATCTTTTTGCTTATTATATTTTTGGCGTATATCACTTTATAACTATTGCATAAATGCATATGTATTGTGATGTCCTTGGATTTGTGCAATGGGAATCGGATCGTGATGAGATCACGATAATGAGATCGATTCACCTTTAAACACATATCCTAAATAATCCCGGTCATAGGTTACTCGAGAGGGACATCGTGATAACCGGATAGACTGGTGTGCTGTATACCCGTCCATATGATGGATGCAGCTGGTCTCATAGCTGCTCGTGTAGGGACACTAGGGATACAGTACAGGTGCTCATTGGAGAATGAGTTCACTGATTGATCCGCTTACGGAATGCTGGATGGTTGATGATGCCTTATTGTCAGACAACGATTCCGTAGTCCTAGTGGTGTATCTGGTTCTTAGACTTGAGACACCAAGGATGTCCTGTATGAGTGCTCCACTCTTTGATACCAGACTTATAGGTTTGGCTGTTCCCAGATCTAGTACAGCTGGTCATTGGGAGTGGTAGTCGACCTTACGAGGGCTATTGAGTGTCGATAGAGGATCATCCACTCTCGGTATCATGAGAGGAATATCCCATGTGTTCTTGCTCAGACAAATCCCTGGCCAGGGTCATTCGGGTTGAGAGAGAAAGAGTTCTCCGGGAGAATCCGATTAGAGCGAGACTCAAGTAGAAACCGTATGGGTCTGACAGCACCATGCTCGATATACGGTCTCTGGGATATTAGATGGATGAGGGACTATAGGTACATGGTAACTGAGGACAGACAGGTCCAATGGATTGGATTCCCCTGTATCGTCTGGGGACTACGGCGTAGTGGCCTAGTACTTCCGTAGTCGATGAGTCGAGTGAATTATTACAGAGATAATAATTCACTTAGTTAGAAGGAGTTCTGACAGGTATGACTCACGGCCAGCTCGATATTGGGCCTAGAGGGTCACACACATATGGTAGGCATTGCGATGAGTAGAGGTTCGGATATGAGATATCCGACGGAGCCCTTGTCTTATTGGATGCAGATCCAATACCCACTAGGGAAAGGACCCATTAGGGTTTTGACACGGGATCTCTATAAATAGGAGGGATTCACAGCCTCATAGGCTAGAGTCTTTGCTTGCCCTTCCTATTCTCCTCTCCCTCTCCACCTCAGAGTAGGCCTGGAGTTTTGAGGAGCGTCGTCGCAACCCTGCTGTGTGGATCACCGCTAGAGAGGAGGACGCTTGACCTCCTTCACCCTCTCCTGAGGATCTGCAAGGAAACAGGGATATACGATCTCCCTAGGTAACACAATCTCTATACGCAGTTTTGTGTTTTGCGGATTTTGCGCACCAATCTTCGCACGACGACGAACATCTTTTTGGGAATCGGGGATTTTTGTTTTCTTGTTCTTCCGCTGCGCATATGATGTCGCCCCCCATGATTTCCCAACAGTGGTATCAGAGCCAGGTTGTTCGTGCGAATGATTGGTTTTTGAACTGTGTGTATTGTGTTTAGGAAGAATTTTGACGTCAAAATCGTTGACGCAAAAGCGAGGAAGGGCAGCAACAATTGCTGCCCTCGATCTGCATGCCTGCAGCCACCTGCAGCGGCAGCCGCAGCCGCAGCCAGGCAGCACAGCGCCGGCGCATGCGCAAGCGCTGTGCCTGCAACAGCCGGCCGGCGGTCTGCTTGCAGCAGGCTTGCTGCTGGCGGGGCTGGCAACCCACGGGCAGAGGCGCCGCAGGGCAGCGGCGCCTACCGCCGAAAGGAAGCGGCGCTTGCCGCCGCAGGGCAGCGATGCGCGACGCCTGCCGCCGTTGCTCCCGCGGGCGAAACCCCCCCCACAGGGGAAGCCTCCCGGCGGGACAGCACCGCCTGCGGAGGCAGCGACGCCCCAAGGGGGAGCCCACCTGCAGCGGCAGCGCCGCCAGCGAGCGTGCCACCTGCAGGCGAGGGCAGTGCCCTCGCCCTCGCCGCACAGGCTGCCGCCAGCAGGGTGGCGGCGGCGGCGGCGCAGCAGCGAAAAGGGGAAAGGGTATTAGGGTTTTCTGCGCAAAAGACAGTTTTGCCCCTCGGAATTTGAGAAATTCCAGTTTCTGTCTTTTGTCCAAATTACGAAAATACCCTTAGGAATTGAGAAATTCCCTATATATCCCTGATTTCAGAAAATATTAATTAATTAAAAGGTTTAGTTGATTATTATTTTTATTATCTAGTAGTCCTACATAATGACGATTATTTATACATGTGATGTATGATGAGTGGACGGATGATCATGGACCGTGTGATGTGTGTACTTGTGATTATTATTATTGAGGTCTGCGAACCTCCATTATATTTCTCGTTTATTGTCGGGCCTGCGTGCCTATGATTAAGTTGTAATCACATGAGGAGGCACAGCGGGAGCGTGGAAGCCATAGCGGGACCCACGAGACGGACGATCGTGATGCATGAAGATGCATCAAGATGTCGACGGAACCAACGAGGACGAGATGGACGATCACAAGGCATGGAGATGCACCGTTGCACACATAGATCTTGATGTGAGTGATTAGGCCTACTGGCTCGGGCCTAATCATATTAGGTTGTGGTCCATGATCATCTGGTGTGATTGCTTATACACATACTAGATATGTATATATATATTTGCATGCGATGTAGATATATATTAAATATGTACATGTGTGACATGTCATAATAGGAGACCAAATCATAGAAACATCTCTCGATAATATTAAGTCGGTAAACGTGAGGCAATTAGATTGACCCACGTGGCCTTCCATCGTTATGGGTAGGAACCGAATCCCGGTGTAGGTTGAGTTGGTCGAGTCCCTCGAGACTCACCTATATCGCGATTCGCTATCTTGCTTACGACATAGAGATGTCACCGGTGACCTGAGGGCATGATATGCTTGGTCGAGTCCCTCGAGGGTATATCATCAAATCAGACTCATCTTGTAACGAAGGTGTTGACTTAACCGAGCATCATGGTTGGTCGAGTCCCTCGAGGCCATGGTGATTCGGAGGCCGAACAGGACGGGAATCACAAGGAGTTGTGATCGGCAAGAGTTGTCTACCTTTTAGGCTTAGTGTGATTGGTCGAGTCCCTCGAGGTTACACTAAGACGCTGATTGGATCCTGATCCCCACTAGAAGTCTGCCGGAGACTTCCGTTTCACGTGCTGAGGGTGTCGCGTGACTCGTTAGTAAAATAGTGGGAGCATATTAAGATAGAAGTCCATATCTTGATAGTTTATTTCTTGCAAAATCTGCATGTTATTCATTTTTGCTACATCTTTATTTTCAGAAAATGTCGCTTTCAAATCCCTTACGTGGCATACTTGATGTCAACCGCCTCACTGGTCCAAATTATACGGATTGGCTCCGTAACTTGAGAATTGTTCTCACAGCGGAGAAAATCGTGTACGTCCTTGATACAGTGATGCCTACGCCCGAAGAAGGGGCAAGCGAGGATGAGATCGCTCGCTACGTGAAGTACATTGATGACTCCACTCTTGCTCAGTGCTATATGTTGGGCTCTATGACTCCAGAGTTACAGAGACAACATGAAAAGATGGATGCCAGATCCATTCTCCTACATGTCCGTAAATTGTTTGAGGAACAGGGAAGGACTCAACGATATGAGATATCCAAGAGCCTTTTCTGCGCTAGGATGACTGAGGGGACACCGGTTCAGAACCATGTCCTAAAGATGATTGAGTGGATAGAGAAACTCACAGGTCTAGGAATGGTCCTAGAGGATAACTTGTGTGTGGACATTGTGCTTCAGTCCCTACCAGATTCCTTTTCATAGTTCATAATGAACTTTAATATGAACAAGCTTGAGGTGACTCTCCCAGAGCTCCTCAATATGTTGAGGGAGGCAGAGAGTACTATTAAGAAAGAGAAGCCAGTTCTCTACACTGGTGAGACCAGAAAGAAAAGGAAAGCAGAAAGGTCCCTTAAGAAGGGAAAGGGCAAGGGCAAACAAGGTAAAGCAAAGGTTGCTAAGAAAGACCCAACAAAGGACAAAGGCCAGTGCTTCCACTGTGGTAAAGATGGGCACTGGAAGAGAAACTGCAAAGAGTACCTTGCAGAAAGGGCGAAACAAAAGCTTGATGAAGCTTCAGGTACATTCATGATCGGTCTCCATTTGTCAGACTCTTATGATAACACATGGGTATTAGATACCGGTAGTGCTTATCATATATGTAATTCGTTGCAGGTTCTGGCAAGGCCTAGGAGACTAGAGAGAGGCGAGATGGACCTCAAGATGGGTAATGGAGCAAAAGTTGCTGTTTTAGCTGTTAGCGAGGTCGCCCTACATCTGCCTAGTGGAGCTTTTATTGCATTAGATGCATGTTATTTTGTTCCTTCTATTATCAAAAACATTATCTCCATTTCATGTTTAACAGTTAGTGGATATAAATTTGTTTTTGAGAACAATGGTTGTTCAATATTATTAGATGATAAGATCATCACGAAAGGAACATTGCATAATGGTTGATTTATGTTAGACACTACTCCACATATCATGAATGTAAATGTGTCTAAAAGGAAACGAGATGAGTTGAACAGTGCATACCTGTGGCATTGTAGGCTAGGTCACATCCATGAAAGAAGGATTCAAAAGTTGCTAAATGATGGATATCTAGATCCATTCGACTATGTGTCATATGCAACTTGTGAGCCTTGCATTCGTGGAAAACTGACCAACTCTCCATTTAGTGGAACTGGAGAGAGAGCCACTGAGTTGTTGGAACTCATACATAGTGATGTATATGGATCCATGTCAACTCATGCCATTGGAGGTTACTCCTACTTCATTATATTTACTGATGATTTCTCAAGGTATGGATATGTGTACTTAATGAAGTACAAGTCCGAGGCCTTTGAGAAATTCAGAGAGTATAAGAATGAGGTGGAGAACCAGACTGGAAAGAGTATCAAAACTCTTCGATCAGATCGAGGAGGTGAGTACTTAAGTATAGAGTTTACTCAGTTCCTCAAGGACCATGGGATATTATCCCAATGGACACCTCCTTACACACCTCAGCTCAATGGTGTCTCTGAAAGGAGAAATCGTACTTTATTAGATATGGTACGGTCCATGATGAGTTTCGCTGACCTACCCATCTTATTCTGGGGATATGCCTTAGAAACCGCAGCTTACCTTCTGAACAGAGTTCCAACTAAGTCGGTAGTGTCTACACCATATGAGATATGGAAAGGGAAGAAGCCTGATCTTAAGGTTGTTAAGATTTGGGGCTGCTCTGCCCATGTTAAAAGACACAACCCCGATAAGTTAGAATCAAGGACAGGGCGATGTAAATTTGTGGGATACCCCAAGGAAACTTGTGGGTATTACTTCTATCATCTCGAGGACCAAAAGGTCTTTGTAGCTAAGAGAGCAGTGTTCCTTGAGAAGGAACACATTCTTGACGGAGACAGTGGGAGAATGATAGAATTGAGCGAGGTTGGAGAACCAAGCTCAAGCACCACTCTACAGCCCGAGTCTGTTCAGGTATCTAATACACAAGTTTCAACTTTACGCAGGTCTGATAGAGTATCCCATCCTCCTGAGAGATATGTGGGACATATTAGAGCAGAGGATGTAGAGGATATTGATCCTCAGACCTACGAGGAGGCTATTATGAGTATAGACTCCGGGAAGTGGAAAGAAGCCATGAATTCTGAGATGGATTCTATGTACTCCAATAAGGTTTGGAACCTAGTTGATGCACCCGAAGGTATTGTACCCATCGGTTGCAAGTGGATCTTTAAGAAAAAGATCGGAGAAGATGGAAAGGTAGAGACCTATAAAGCAAGGCTAGTGGCTAAGGGGTATCGTCAAAGGCAATGTGTTGACTACGACGAAACTTTCTCACCCGTAGCAATGCTAAAATCCATCAGAATTCTATTGGCTATTGCAGCACACTATGATTATGAGATCTGGCAGATGGATGTGAAAACCGCATTCCTCAACGGGAACCTGGAGGAGGAGGTGTATATGATGCAACCTGAGGGATTCGTGTCCAAGAACTGCCCAGATAAGGTGTGTAGGTTGCTTAGATCCATTTATGGACTAAAGCAAGCTTCCCGAAGTTGGAACATAAGATTTGATGAGGCAATCAGATCTTATGACTTCGTTAAGAACGAAGATGAGCCTTGTGTATACAGAAAGGTAAGTGGGAGCGCTATTAGCTTTTTGGTGTTATATGTGGATGACATCCTCATCATTGGGAATGACATAGGAATGCTATCCACAATAAAGGCTTGGTTATCTAGACACTTCTCCATGAAGGACTTAGGAGAAGCATCTTATATCTTGGGGATTAGAATCTATAGAGATAGATCCAAAAGGATGCTTGGCTTGTCCCAGTCCAGGTACATAGAAACTATTGTCAAAAGGTTTGGCATGGAAAATTCCAAAAGAGGTCTCATACCGATGAGACATGGGATATCGCTTTCTACGAGTATGTCCCCAAAGACTCCAGAAGAAAGGGCGAACATGGATATGATACCTTATGCCTCAGCAATAGGGTCTATCATGTATGCCATGCTATGTACTAGGCCTGATATAGCGCATGCTCTGAGTGTCACGAGCAGGTATCAGGCGGATCCAGGCTTGGAGCACTGGAAAGCAGTAAAGTGTATCCTTAAGTACTTGAGAAGGACTAAGGATCTTTTACTAGTATATGGAGGTAATAGCCTTAAGGTTGAAGGCTACACTGACTCAAGTTTTCAGTCTGATGTCGATGATAGCAAGTCGAATTCAGGGTATGTGTACACCTTGAATGGAGGAGCAGTGTGCTGGAAGAGTTCCAAGCAAGATACCACTGCTGACTCGACCACAGAGGCGGAGTACATTGCTGCATCAGATGCAGCAAAGGAGGGAGTCTGGTTGAAGAAGTTCATCACAGATTTGGGAGTCGTGCCGGATAGTGAGGAGCCGATTTCCCTATATTGCGACAACAACGGGGCAATTGCTCAAGCGAAGGAACCTAGGTCTCATCAGAAATCTAAGCATGTTTTGAGGAGGTTCCACCTTATCAGAGAGATCGTGACCCGAGGAGATGTAGCAGTGGAAAGAGTTCCATCCAAAAATAACATTGCAGATCCACTAACAAAGCCATTGTCTCAGATTGTCTTTGAGCGTCACAGGGGTCTGATGGGGATCAGACACATAGGTGATTGGCTTTAGGTCAAGTGGGAGATTGCTAGTCATAAGTGCCCAGCAAGCCAATCACGTGAGTGATGGCACGTGTGACTTGATACAGAATCTTTTTGCTTATTATATTTTTGGCGTATATCACTTTATAACTATTGCATAAATGCATATGTATTGTGATGTCCTTGGATTTGTGCAATGGGAATCGGATCGTGATGAGATCACGATAATGAGATCGATTCACCTTTAAACACATATCCTAAATAATCCCGGTCATAGGTTACTCGAGAGGGACATCGTGATAACCGGATAGACTGGTGTGCTGTATACCCGTCCATATGATGGATGCAGCTGGTCTCATAGCTGCTCGTGTAGGGACACTAGGGATACAGTACAGGTGCTCATTGGAGAATGAGTTCACTGATTGATCCGCTTACGGAATGCTGGATGGTTGATGATGCCTTATTGTCAGACAACGATTCCGTAGTCCTAGTGGTGTATCTGGTTCTTAGACTTGAGACACCAAGGATGTCCTGTATGAGTGCTCCACTCTTTGATACCAGACTTATAGGTTTGGCTGTTCCCAGATCTAGTACAGCTGGTCATTGGGAGTGGTAGTCGACCTTACGAGGGCTATTGAGTGTCGATAGAGGATCATCCACTCTCGGTATCATGAGAGGAATATCCCATGTGTTCTTGCTCAGACAAATCCCTGGCCAGGGTCATTCGGGTTGAGAGAGAAAGAGTTCTCCGGGAGAATCCGATTAGAGCGAGACTCAAGTAGAAACCGTATGGGTCTGACAGCACCATGCTCGATATACGGTCTCTGGGATATTAGATGGATGAGGGACTATAGGTACATGGTAACTGAGGACAGACAGGTCCAATGGATTGGATTCCCCTGTATCGTTTGGGGACTACGGCGTAGTGGCCTAGTACTTCCGTAGTCGATGAGTCGAGTGAATTATTACAGAGATAATAATTCACTTAGTTAGAAGGAGTTCTGACAAGTATGACTCACGGCCAGCTCGATATTGGGCCTAGAGGGTCACACACATATGGTAGGCATTGCGATGAGTAGAGGTTCGGATATGAGATATCCGACGGAGCCCTTGTCTTATTGGATGCAGATCCAATACCCACTAGGGAAAGGACCCATTAGGGTTTTGACACGGGATCTCTATAAATAGGAGGGATTCACAGCCTCATAGGCTAGAGTCTTTGCTTGCCCTTCCTATTCTCCTCTCCCTCTCCACCTCAGAGTAGGCCTGGAGTTTTGAGGAGCGTCGTCGCAACCCTGCTGTGTGGATCACCGCTAGAGAGGAGGACGCTTGACCTCCTTCACCCTCTCCTGAGGATCTGCAAGGAAACAGGGATATACGATCTCCCTAGGTAACACAATCTCTATACGCAGTTTTGTGTTTTGCGGATTTTGCGCACCAATCTTCGCACGACGACGAACATCTTTTTGGGAATCGGGGATTTTTGTTTTCTTGTTCTTCCGCTGCGCATATGATGTCGCCCCCCATGATTTCCCAACAGCAACGAGGTGGAGACCCTACTTAATTGGTCGACGATTTTAAATTAAAACAGATCATAAAAGCCTCAAGTACTTTTTGGAGCGAAAGATGTCATCCCCTGAGCAGCAAAAATGGGTAATAAAACTTCTTGGATTTGATTATGAAATAACTTACAAAAAGGGGAAAGAGAATGTTCTTGCAGATGCGCTTTCATAGCTACCCGAGCAAGCTGAAGTTTCGGCTGTTTCACTTTCGACCAATGACTTCCTTGAGGATATTAAGATGGAATGGCAGGAAGATTCAGAGACTAGTAAGAGTATAAAAAAATTGGAGGAAGCACCAAGCTCCGTGGCTCATTACAATTGGGGCTCAAAAGAATTACACTATAAGGGATGCATTGTGCTTATGATAAATTCTACTTGCATCTTCACGAGCAGATTTTGGACAAAGTTATTCTATATGCAGGGTACTAAATTGAAAAGGAGTATGGTATATCATCCACAAATCGATGGCCAGACAAAAGTTGTAAATAGGTGCTTGGAGACAACCCAAAGCCACCCACCAAATATGACTATCCAAGGAGAACTTCAAACCCAGCCAAGTGCCATTATTGATCGACGGATCGTGACTCGATGACGACGACCCACTACTAAAGTGCTAATACAATGGGTGAACCTACCAATAGAATATGCCATTTGGGAGAACTATGACGACTTGAAGATCAAATTCTAAAAATTCATGAATCGTCAGCCTCGAGGACAAGGCTGATTTGAAGAGGGAGGGTCTGTTAGGACTCTAGCTAGGAGAGTCTGTTAGGACTCTAGCTTGGAGAGTCCTAATTGAGAGGGACATTCATGTAAAACTGTTAGGACTCTAGCTAGGAGAGTCCTAATTGAGAGGGGCATTCATGTAAGAGGTGTTTTCTTAGAGAAGAATTAGGAGTTGTAAAGGAATAGATGAATCTTTTCTGCAGCCTTTGAGCAGCAACTTGGAGGGAGGAACCCCTATAGAGTTCCAAAGAGGCCGATCCCCTAAAGATATCAACCCCAAGTTTAGAATCTACAAGGGTTCTAACACCTGGTATCAGAGCAGCATTCTTGGCATCTCGCTGCCCTTCCACAGCTATCTATCAACCCTCCACAACCATCCAAAGCAATTCCCACAATTGCTTCAAAGATCGTCACCGAATTTCGCCATCATCTCCACTACCGCGGATCATCCTTTGATCTCCCCGTGAATTGCAACAGGTTCTGGTTTCCTACCTTACTGCTGCTGCAATTTAGTTATCCTTATTCGAAAATCCAAAAAAAAAAAATTGTTCCTATATTGCTGCATAAACTTTTCGTCACAAAGTTTTCATCTCTACGACGAAAGATACATTGCAGAATTCCAGCCGCATAGCACCATCTGTTTGATCTTGCTACTATGCTTTTTCTATCCAAATTTCTACGAAATTTTTATGACATCTTTGACACTTCCTAACAGTGGATTTCCCTTTGGTTTCATCAAAAAATTCTCAATATAAACTACTGATCTTTTATGTCCAATCTACTGCACTTGAATTGCAGAATTCAAGCCGCATAGCACCATCTATTTGATCTTGCTACTGTTCTTTTTCTATCCAAATTTCTACGAAATTTTTATGACATCTTTGATACTTCCTAACAGTGGATTTCCCTTTAGTTTCATCGAAAAATTCTCAATATAAACTACTGATCTTTTATGTCCAATCTGCTGTACTTGAAAATCTATGCTGCAGAAAATTTCAGTTGCATATTGTTGCCTTAACCCATCTATTTACAATCTTTTTTGAATAAAATTTCTTATACACTTCATAGATTATCTTAGCTTCCATCTAAGATTGATCTATTAAGAAATTTATCTCTAAAAATGATTTTATGTTGCTACAAATTTTCGTCGTAACCCGCTGAAATTTCTCGACGAGAATTCTGCAATCGAAACTTGTACCAATTTCCTTGCTATTATACTACCGAAATTTTCTTGATTAAATTAGATATCCTTGCTGTCATATAAACTGTGATTTTGCTATCAATTCCCTCCTCAATTCTCTCAAGTTTTTGGTGGAAATTACGTCGAGAAACCGTTGTTTCTTCAATTACAATTCTACTCTTACAAGACAGTACATACTTGCTGCAACTTCCACGGATTTCTATCAAACCTTTGCTACCATCTACCACAGATCCAAAACTTTCATCCACAACCCTAAAACTTAACCAAACCACACCCTCAAACTGCACCCAAAATAGCCACAAAACAAGCCTAAACTGTAGCATACATCCACCGATCTACCAACCCTTTCGACCATCACCTCTCTCAACCAATACATGCCTTTAACCCGACAACAAAAGAGAGATTTTATCATCACAGATTTGGCGGCATATACTATGGCATCTGAGGAGGTAATCAATGCTAAATTCGAAGCCTTCGAGGCGCGAATGGAGGATAAGATTCGGACGCTCTTTACCGAACTCAGGTTGGGCCGACCACTAAGCACGAAGAAATCACATCAAGGAGAGAGCTATGCCCAATCGCACCAAACCCAAAGATATGACTTCCAAGAGAGGGGAAGCTCTATGACTGACCCCAACTATCCATGCATGAGAGTGGACTTCCCTAGATGGGAAGAAGGAGACCCGATTGGTTGGATCTCGCGCGCGGAGCGATATTTTCAGTACCACAAAACCGCGGATGCATCTATGGTGAAAATTGCAGCTATACATCTTGAAGGGGATGCTATACAGTGGTTTGACTGGTTTGAACATACTTATGGAGTTCTTTCATGGCGACAATTCAAAGAAGGACTGCTAATCCGCTTCAGACCAACCGATTACGAGAATATTGACGGACAACTAGCAAAGATCCAACAAACATCCACCATTCAGGAGTACCAAACTATGTTTGAAAGGTTATCTAATCAAACTCGTGATTGGTCTCAAAAACAGCTATTGAGGACCTTCATTGAGGGCTTGAAGCCGGAGATCCGAGGAGAAGTTAAAGCGCGACAACCGTATACGCTGATGGCAGCCATCTCTTTCGCACGACATCAAGAGGAGCAATTGAACCATGAAGCTCGAAGGACTAGGGTCGCTCCTCAACCAGTAATATTGAAGCCCTTAGCCCCCCCTACTGTCGACCAAGTCCCTACACCAAAGAGGTTAACAAGAGAAGATCTTCGGGAGCGATATACGAAGGGGTTATGTTGGCATTGTGACGAGCCGTGGAGCCGTGAGCATCATTGTAGTAAAGGGGGACTTCTTATGATTGAACCGATAGAAGAAGAGGTCATTGAACATCCAAAAGAGAGCCTTGAACATAAAGAAGAAGATGCAGAAGAAGATCCACAACCGACCAAAGTTACGGTACATACACTAGTTGGCTACTCAATCCCATAAACGATAAAAGTTGGAGGCTTTCTCAAACAACAACCGATCACTGTTCTCATCAACACGGGCAGCACTAATAACTTCCTAAATAGTAAAGTTGCTGTCTATATGAACTTACCTATTGAGAATTGCAGTAGGTTTGTCGTTAAGGTCGCCAACGGACGGATTTTGAAGTGTGATCATAGGTGCCCGCAAGTGAAACTATTGTTGCAGGACCAAGAGATAATTGCAGATTTCTTCCTTCTCCCTCTTGATGATCATGAGGCCATACTCAGAATTAAATGGTTGATGACATTAGGTGATATTTCTTGGAATTTTATGCAACTAATTATAAAATTTTACAATAAGGAGAAACAGGTGATACTGCATGGGAAACGTGAGGGTGACGTAACGACGATTTGCACACAACAAATGGAGAAGGTTTTGTATAAAGCATGCAGCGGCTTTTTGGTACAACTTGAGCAACAAACTAAGGGAGAGCCAACAAAATTTGAAGATCCAAATCTACTTTCTTTGCTTGCTGAATTTTCAGATATATTTGATGAACCGTGCAACCTACCTCTTACCCGTCGGCATGATCATTGTATAATGATTCTTCCAAGCAAATCTCCGGCAAATGCTCAGCCATATCAATATCCACATCTCCAGAAGGATGAAATAGAAAGGATTGTAAAGAAAATGCTCAAAACAGGAGTTATTCGGCCATGTTGCAGCCCCTACTCTTCACTAGTGCTCCTCATACGAAAGAAGGATGGAATATGGCGATTATGTGTTGATTACCGAGCTCTCAATGGCATAACCATCAAGGATAAATACCCTATTCCAGTAGTAGATGAGTTGCTAAGGAGCACAAATCTTCACAAAGTTGGACCTTCGATCCGGGTATCATCAAATACGAGTATGCGAAGAAGACATACCGAAAACCACCTTTTGAACACACAACAACCACTATGAATTTTTGCTTTCTTCATAAGAAGGTGGAATATCTTGGGCATATCATATCAGAGGAAGGTATGGCAGTAGACCCCTTCAAAATTGGAGCAATGCAAAACTGGCTGACCTCGAGGAACATAAAATTGCTACATGGCTTTCTAGGTTTAACAGGCTACTACTACAAGTTCATGAAAAACTATGGAGAGATCAGTGCACCACTTACTTCCTTACTAAAAAAGATGTCTTCCAATGGTCGGACAGAGCCTCCGCTGCCTTCGACAAACTTAAGGCAGCCATGACGACGACGCCGGTGCTAACACTAACAGATTTCAACCGACCCTTCATTATTGAGGCCGAAGCATCTGGAGTCGGAATTGGAGCCATTCTCATGCAAGATGGTCGACCACTCATATACACTAGCAAGGCATTATCTCCCTCCCATCAAAATAAGTCAACATATGATAAGGAGATGCTCGCCATTGTGCGCGCAGCAACGAGGTGGAGACCCTACTTGATTGGCCGACGATTTCAAATTAAAACTTACCATAAAAGCCTCAAGTACTTTTTGGAGCGAAAAATATCATCCCCTGAGCAGCAAAAAAGGGTAATAAAACTTCTTGGATTTGATTATGAAATAACTTACAAAAAGGGGAAAGAGAATGTTCTTGCAGATGCGCTTTCGCAGCTACCCGAGCAAGTTGAAGTTTCGGCCGTTTCACTTCCGACCAGTGACTTTCTTAAGGATATTAAGATGAAATGGCAGGAAGATTCAGAGACTAGTAAGATTATAAAAAAATTGGAGGAAGCACCAAGCCCAATGGCTCATTACAATTGGGACTCAAAAGAATTACACTATAAGGGACGTATTGTGCTTACGATAAATTCTATTTGCATCTTCACGAGCAGATTTTGGACAAAGTTATTCCATATGCAGGGTACTAAATTGAAAAGGAGTATGGCATATCACCCACAAACCGACGTCCAGATGAAAGTTTTAAATAGGTGCTTGGAGACAGCCCAAAGCCACCCACCAAATATGACTACCCAAAGAGAACTCCAGACCCAGCCAAGTGCCATTATTGATCGATGGATCGTGACTCGACAACGATGACCCACTAATGAAGTGCTAATACAGTGGGCGAACCTACCAATAGAAGATGCCACTTGGGAGAAGTATGACGACTTGAAGATCAAATTCCCAGAATTCACGAATCATCAGCCTCGAGGACAAGGCTGATTTGAAGAGGGCGGGTCTATTAGGACTCTAGCTTGGAGAGTCCTAATTGAGAGGGACATTCATGTAAAACTGTTAGGACTCTAGCTAGGAGAGTCCTAATTGAGAGGGACATTCTGTTAGGACTCTAGCTAGGAGAGTCCTAATTGAGAGGGGCATTCATGTAAGAGGTGTTTTCTTAGAGAAGAATTAGGAGTTGTAAAGGAATAGATGAATCTTTTCTGCAGCCTTTGAGCAGCAACTTGGAGGGAGGAACCCCTATAGAGTTCCAAGGAGGCCGATCCCCTAAAGAGATCAACCCCAAGTTTAGAATCTACAAGGGTTCTAACAGAGTCCTAATTGAGAGGGACATTCATGTAAAACCTACCTAAGCCGACCCCTATTAAAGAGGTGAAGAGGCCGGTTAGGGATAGGAGGTTGTTTCTTAAAGAAGAATTAGGAGTTGTAAAGGAATAGGAGTTTTGAGTAGAAGTCCTATTAGGAGTTGGTTAGAAGTAGGAGTCTTGAGTAGGAGTCCTATTAGGAGTTAGGGTTTAGAAACCCTATAAATAGTAATATATTCCTCCTCTTTTGATAAGCAATAGATGAATCTTTTCTACAGCCTTTGAGCAGTAACTTGGAGGGAGGAACCCCTATAGAGTTCCAAGGAGGCCGATCCCCTAAAGAGATCAACCCCAAGTTTAGAATCTGCAAGGGTTCTATCATAAGACATTGTCTCTCTCCCATCAAAATATGTCAACATATGATAAGGAGATGCTCGCCATTGTGTACGCAGCAACGAGGCGGAGACCTTACTTGATCGATCGATGATTTCAAATTAAAATCAACCATAAAAGCCTCAAGTACTTTTTGGAGCAAAATATATCATCCCCTGAGTAGCAAAAATAGGTAATAAAACTTTATGGATTTGATTATGAAATAACTTACAAAAAGGGGAAAGAGAATGTTGTTGCAGATGTGCTTTCGCAACTACCCAAGCAAGCTGAATTTTCGATCGTTTCACTTCTGACCAGCGACTTCCTTGAGGATATTAAGATGGAATGACAGGAAGATTCAAAGACCAGTAAGTTCATAAAAAAAAAAAATTGGAGGAAGCACCAAGCTCCGTGGCTCATTACAATTAGGACTCGAAAGAATTACACTATAAGGGACGCATTGTGCTTGTGATAAATTCTACTTGCATTTTCACGAGTAGATTTTGGAGAAAGATATTCTATATGCAAGGTACTAAATTGAAAAGGTGTACAACATATCACCCACAAACCGACAGCCAGACGAAAGTTATAAATAGGTGCTTAGAGACAACCCAAAGCCACCCACCAAATATGACTACCCAAGGAGAACTCCAGACCCAGCCAAGTGCCATTATTGATCGACAGATTGTGACTCAACGACGATGATCCACTATTGAAGTGCTAATACAGTGGACGAACCTACCAGCAGAAGATGCCACTTGGGAGAATTATGACGACTTGAAGATCAAATTTTCAGAATTCATGAATCGTCAGCCTCAAGGACAAGACTGATTTGAAGAGGGCGGGTCTATTAGGACTCTAGCTAAGAGAGTCCTAATTGAGAGGGACATTCATATAAAATCTACCTAAGCCGACCCCTATTAAAGAGTCGAAGAGGCTGGCTAGGGTTAGGAGGTTGTTTCTTAGAAAAGAATTATAAGTTGTAAAGGAATAGGAGTCTTGAGTAGGAGTCCTATTAGGAGTTAGTTAGAAGTAGGAGTCTTGAGTAGGAGTCTTATTAGGAGTTAGGGTTTAGAAGCCCTATAAATAGCCATGTATTCCTCCTCTTTTCATAAACAAAAGATAAATCTTTTCTGCAGCTTTTGAGCAGCAACTTGGAGGGAGGAACCCCTATAGAGTTCTAAGGAGGCTGATCTCCTAAAGAGATCAATCCCAAGTTTAGAATCTGCAAGGGTTCTATCAATCCACTAATATAATATGCTTGGGTAGTTAAATGAAGATCCAATACCCAATAGGGGAGGATCCATTAGGGTTAAGTTGACCGGGGACCTCTATAAATAGGAGGGATTCAGTGGTTCATAGGCTAGAGATTTTGCTTGTCTCTCCTATTCTCCTCCCCCTCTCCACCTCAGAGCATGCCTGGAGTTTTGAGGAGCGTTGTCGTAGCCCTACTATGTGGATCACCGCTAGAGAGGAGGGCGCTTGACTTTCTTCACCATCTCCTAGAGATATGCAGGGAAACATAGATATACGATCTCCCTAGGTAACACAATCTTTACTATATGTAATTTTCTGTTTTGCGGATTTTACGCACCAATCTTCGCACGATGACGAACAAATCTTTAGAAAATTAAGGATTTTGTTTTCTGTTCTTCTACTGCGCATGTGATGTCACCCCCAAGATTTTCCAACATCATACCTATCAAAACTCTTTCTAGCTTAATGAATTATTATCTCCATAATAATTCACTTGACTCATCGACTTTGGACGTACTAGGCTACTACGTCATAGTCCCAAACGATATAGGGGAATCCAATCCATTGGACTTGTCTTTCCTCAGTTACCATGTATCTATAGTCCCTCATCCATCTAATATCTCAAAGACCATATACTGGGCATGGTGCTATCAAGCCCATATGGTTTCTACTCAAGTCTCACTCTAATCAGATTCTCCTAGAGAACTCTTTCTCTCTCAATCTGAATAACCCTGGTCAGGGACTTGTTTGAGCAAGAACATATGTGATATTCCTCTCATAACACCAAAAGTGGATGATCATCTATCGACACTCAATAGCACTCAAAAGATTAGCTACCACTCATGATGACCGACTGTGTTAGATTTGGAACTTCCAGGCTTATAAGTCCGGTATTAAAAAGTGGAGTACTCATATAGGACATTTTTAGTATCTTAGGTCTAAGGACCAGATATACCATTAGGATGATGGAATCAATGTCTAACAATAAAGTATTATCAACAATCCAGCATTCTATGAGCGGATCAATAAGTGAACTCATTCTCCAATGAGATATTCTCTCGGCCAATGCTGCAAGTAGCCTTTAGCCAAATTGTAGGGCAGCAACAATTACTATCCTTTCTCCCCTTTTTACATCAACAATTTTTAACGTCAAAAGCTCTCTCTAAACTACCTCTTTAATAGCAAGAAAAAAGTGTAGTATAGATTTCAATACTACAACAAAAATATCGCAGCAATTGCGTAAAATAATTCTACGTGATTGAACATAACACAGTTTAAAAACCAATCTTTTAGAAGAGCAACCTAGCTTCGATATCACTATTGGAAAATTTAGAGTGACATCACATATGCAACAGAAGAATAGAAAAAAAAAATCCTAGAATTTCTTATAAAAAATAAGGTTTCATCGTTGTGCAAGGATTGGTACGCAAATACCCGTAAAATCAAAAAACTATGCATACATAGGAGATTGTGTTACCTAGGGAGATCGTATATCCCTGAATTTTTATATATCTATGGGTGAGGATAAAGGAGGTTAACTATCCTCCTCTTTAGTAGTGATCCACATGGCAATGGCTACGAAAATGCTCTACAAATAACTGCACAATCCTCCTCGCTATGCGCAACATATAATAAAAAAGGGAATGCCCCTTCTTACTATCCGTATGCCCCAAATAAGGGCTATAGGTTGAGGAGGAGAGGAAGAGAGGAGAATAAAAGGTGATATCAAGAAAGAAACTAGCATGTGGTGCTAGTCATAGGTGCCCTACAAGCCAATCACGTGAGTGATGACACGTGTGACATGATACGTATTCTTTTTGCTTATTATATTTTGATATTTTATCACTTTATATTGCTTATTGCATATTTGCATATATATTATGATGTACATGGATCTATGCAATGAGAATCAGATCATGATAAGATCACGATAATGAGATCAATTTACTTTTAAACACAGATCTTACATAATCCTGGTTATAGGTTACTCGAAAGGGATATCGAGATAACCGGATAGACTAATGTGTTGTATACCCATCCATATAATGAAGGCAGTTGGTCTCATAGTTGCTTGTGTGGGGACACTAGGGCTATAGTGTAGGTGCTCATTGGAGAATGAGTTCACTGATTGATCCGCTCACGGAATGCTAGATAGTTAATGCCTCATTGTCAGATAGCGATTCCGTTGTCCCAATGGTATACCTAGTCCTTAGACTTGAGACACCAAGGATATCCTATATGAGTACTCTACTCTTTGATACCAGACTTATAGGCTTGGAAGTTTCAGATCTAGCACAATCGGTCATCGAGAGTGGCAGTCAACCTTACAAGGACTATTGAGTATCAAGAGAAGATCATCTACTTATGATATCATGAGAGAAATATCATATGTATTCTTGCTTAGATAAATCCCTGGCCAGAGTCATTCAGATTGAGAGAGAAAGAGTTCTTCAGGAGAATCCGATTAGAGTGAGACTCGAGTAGAAATTGTATGGGTTTGACAGTACCATACCCGATATATGATCTCTGGAATATTAGATTGATGAGGGACTATAGGTATATAATAAATAAGGATAGATAGGTCCAAAGGATTGGATTCCCTTGTATCGTCTAGGGACTACGGCGTAGTGGCCTAGTACGTTCGTAGTCGATGTGTCGAGTGAATTATTATAAAAATAATAATTCATTGAGCCAAAAGGAGTTCTGATAGGTATAACTCATAGCTAGTTCAATATTGGGCCTAGAGGGTCTACACATATTGTAGGCATTGCGACGAGTAGAGAATTAGATATGAGATATCCGTTAGAGCCCCTATTTTATTGGACATCCAATAAGCCCCTGAATTATTGGATCTTATGGATGAGATCCAATAAGAGCCAATGAGAGATTATTGGATAGAGATCCATTAATCTAAGTAGCTTGGATAGTTGGATGGAGATCCAATACTTAATAGGATAGGATCCATTAGGGTTAAGTTGATAGGGGGCCTCTATAAATAGGAGGGAACCAAACACCCATAGGCTAGAGGTTTTCTTGGTTGCCACATTCTATTCTCCTCCTTAGATAGCAGTTGAGGAGATTTGGGCAGCGATTTAAGGAGCATCATCATAGCCCTATTATGTGGATCATTATTGGAGAGGATGCTTGACCTCCTTCATCCTCTCATACAGATCTACAGGGATTCAGAGATATATAATCTCCCTAAGTAAAACACAATATTTTATATACTTAGTTTTCAATTTTGAAGATTTTACGCACCAATCTTTACACGACGATGAATACATCATTGGGAAAATTGGGGATTTTTATTTTCTATTCTTTTGCTATGCATGTGATGTCACCCCAGATTTTCCTACACATGGCCTTTGATTCCCTCCTATTTATAGAGGCCCCTATCAACTAAACCCTAATAGATCCTCCCATATTGGGTACTGGATCTCCATCCAACTACCCAAGCCTCTTAGATTAGTGGGTCTTTATCTAATAATATCTCACTGGCTCTTATTAGATCTCATCCATTAGATCCAATAATTCAGGGGCTTATTAGATATCTAATAAGATAAGGACTCTAATGGATATCTCATATCCGAACCTCTACTCATCACAATACATACTATATATGTGTGACCCTTTGAGCCTAATATTGAGTTAGTCATAAGTCATACTTGTCAGAACTTCTTCTAGCTCTGTGAATTATTATCTCCATAATAATTCACTCGACTTATCGACTATGAACGTACTAGGCCACTACATTGTAGTCGCCAGACGATATAGGGGAATATAATCTATTATACATGTCCACCCTTACTTATCGTGTATCTATAGTCCCTAATTTATCTAATATCTCAAAGACCATATACTGGGCATTGTGCTATCACCTGTACGGTTTCTACATGAGTCTCGCTTTAATCAGATTCTCCCAGAGAACTCTTTCTCTCTCAATCCGAATGACCTTGACCAAGGATTTGTTTGAGCAAGAACACATAAGATATTCCTCTCATGACACCGAGAGTAGATGATCCTCTATTGACACTCAATAGCCCTCATAAGGTTAGTTGCCACTCCCATTGACATGTTGTGCTAGATCTGGAATTTTTAGGCCTATAAGTCCGGTATCAAAAAGTGAAGTACTAATACACGACATCTTTATTTTCTCAAGTCTAAGAACCAGATATACCATTGGGATGATGGAATCACTATCTAATAAAAGACATAATCAACTATCTAGCATTCCATGAGCAGATCAATTAGTAAACTTATTCTACAATGAGCACATGTATTATATCTTTAGTGTCTCCACACAAGCAGATATGAGACCAACCGCCTCCATCATATGGATGGGGATATAGTACACCTATTTGTCCGTTTATCTCGATGTTGTTGAAAAATATATGGTGATATCATATACGTAGTGGAAGAATAGAAAAAATAAAACATAGATTTCCCACAAAAAAAGGTTTCTTATTTTCATGCGAAGATTGGTACGTAAAAATCCGCGAAATCGAAAAACTACGCGTATATAAGAGATTGTGTTATCGAGAAAGATCATATATATCTGAATTTCTGTAGATCTATATAAGAGGATGAAGGAGGTCAAGTGTTATCCTCTCTAGTGGTGATCCATATAGTAGGGGCTGTGAAGACGCTCCCAAATCATTATACAATCCTCCTCGCAACGCGTACCACACAATCAAGAAGGGGGTGCCCCTTCTTGCTATCCACATGCCTCAAATAGGGGTTATATATTAAAGAGGAGAGGGAGAGAGGAGAATAGGAGATAGAAACAAAAAAGAACCTACTCTATGGCTCTTTGGTTCCCTCTTATTTATAGAGGCCCCTTGTTAACTTTCCTCTTATTTATAGAGGCCCCTCTTTGACTAGTGTGTTGAATCTCAGATTTTGATGATGAAATCAATTGGTAAATTGTTTGATTTAATATATATGTTAAGAAAAGTGTGCAGGATTACCTACAATAGCGGTAAGACATAAAGAAAATATTATGCCAGAGTCAAGATCGAGATTTCGTTGGGAGTTCGAGAGTTCGTCGAAAGTCCAGACGTTCATCGGAAGTTCTACCGAAATTAACCGAGAAGTCTAAGAGCTTGCTAAAGAAGCTTGTCGGAACTTGCCAAGAAGATCGTCGTGAAGTCTAGGAGCTTGCCGGAAGACCACCAGAACATTGCCGAGAGATTGTCAGAAGTTCGCCGGAAGATCGCCGGAAGCTCACCGGAAGAACAATTGATATACTGGACTAAGAATGCTTTGTTAAATATCTTAATTATCATAGTTAGACCTTAATATGAGTTAGGATTGAGAGGCAATCCTATTAACTCAATTAGGGGGCAATTAGGCCCTTAATAGGGCTGAATTGGGCCGGTTGAACAAGCCCATTCAGCACTTGAAATCATGGCCAGTGGTGGCACCGCCTAGGGCGCAGTATCCCAGGTGGTCTAGGCGGTGGTACCATCGGCAATTAATGCTACCAAGCGGTGGTACTGCCCTATCAAGCGGTGGTACTATCAAAGCTTGGTCTCCAAAGCTCTGTCAAGCGATGGTACCACCTAGACTAAGTGATGGTACCACCCAGTATCAGTTTGCAAGCGGTAGTGGTACCCAATAATGAGGGTGGTACCATCAGTACCCCGAAATCTAAAGATATGATATTTTTTGGCTTCAATTCTAAAGTCATTGGGGCCTATAAATACCCCACATTTTTTTGCATGAAAGGGCACGAAAGTATAAACAATATCTTGAAATCTTGGGGTGTTAAAAGTGTTATAAAAGTGAAAAGATTCCTCCTCCTCCTCCCTTTCTAAGTGTTGTGATCATTCAAGAGAGGTGTAAGGCTTGTAAGGGTTATCTCCTAAACCCGTAAAAAGGAGAAAGCATTGTAAAGAGGTGGTTGGTCTTCGCTTATTGAAGGAAGAACATTAGTGGATATCGGTGACCTCGACGGAGGAGAAATCAGAAGTAAATATAGGTTACAACGACCGAACCACTATAAATTCCGGTATGCTCATTTCCATTATGCTTTTCATTACTGCCATTACTTTCTAAGTTAATTGCTAGTTCATTTACTTTAAAGTCAAGTACTTTCCAATATCGATTTTTAACAAACAAAAAATTTACAAAATCGATGATTTTTCTACTACACTAATTCACCGTTCCCCCCCCCCTCGTAGTGCCACTCTTGATCCTAACAATTGATATAAGAGAAAGGTCACTCTTGTTTAGTTTGAAACCCAAGAGAGATGATATTTGTTAGCAACCAAGAGAGTCACTCAATTACACATTCACCCATATTCAATAGGACGGATTATACCTATTGGATGACTAGAATGAGGATCTTTCTAATTTCTATAGATTTTGAGCTATGGAATATTGTAGAAAATAATTTTCAAAAGTCTTCTCATCTAATGAATGATTGGAATGAGTTAGAGAAGAAGACTTTCGCTTTAAATGTTAAGGCTATGAATGCCTTGTTTTGTGCATTAGATAAAAATGAGTTCAATCAAATATCTATTTGTGAAATGGCTTTTGATATTTGACATAAGCTCAAAATCACTCACGAAGGCACTAGTAGAGTAAAGGAGACGAAGATAAATCTTTTAGTTTATACTTATGAATTATTTCGGATAAAGCCAAGCGAAACTATTGTTGACATGTACACCCGTTTTACGGATGTCGTCAATAGTTTAAAAACTCTTAGCAAATATTTTTTGAACTTTAAATTTGTTAATAAAATTTTGAGATCCCTTCCAAAGAGTTGGGACCCTAAAGTAACGACCATTCAAGAGGCCAAGGATTTGAATAACTTCCCTCTCGAAGAACTTATCAGATCACTAATGACCTATAATATGACTTGTAATACTCATGAAGAGCTTGAAAATAACCTTTCAAAGAACAAGAAGGATATAGCACTGAGAACTCATGAAGACCACTTGAAAGAAAATTCAAGTGATGAGGACTATGATAATGACTTGGCACTCTTGACAAGAAAGTTTAAAAAATTCATAAAAAAATAAATTTAAAAATGATATTAAAATAAAATTAAACCCAAGAAAGAATAAGTCATATGCTACAAATGTAAGAAGTCAGGACATTTCAAAATCGAACGTCCCCAAGTAAAGAAGAAGCAATCAAAGAAAAAGAAAGCATTCAAAGCAATATGGGATGACTCGAGCGATTCTGAAGGTAAAGAACATAGCAATAAGGAGATCGTCGTCTGCACAATAATGGCTATCGGAGATGAGATAAGTAGTTCATTAGATGTAAATTTATCTTTCGATAAGCTTTTAAGTACGTTTCATGAATTGTTTAATGAATGTAGAACTTTGAGTAAAAATTATAACTCTTTGAAATAGGAGCATGTAATTTTAAATGTTGAATTTGAAAAACTTAAGCATAATAATCCTTCTTTGCCTCCATGTACTAAGTGTGAACACTTAGAGGCACTTAAGAAGGAAAAATTGCTACTCAAAGAAATCTTAGAAAAATTTGAGGTTGGTAGCAAGTCCTTGAACATGATCCTTGCCAATAAGGGTCATATTCATAGAAAAGGCAGAATCGGATTTGTAAGTAGCTATTACCAAAATCCAACCACCTTTGTTAAAGGCCCTACCTTGCATATATCACCTCACACCAAATGTAGCTTTTGTTACAAACTTAGACATGTTTCCTATAAATATCTACTTAAGAGATATAGTTTATGCAAATTGATTTGGGTTCCTAAAGGAATCATAAAGAACTCTTTGCAAAACGATAAGTTGAGTAGATCGATTTTTAAGGTACCTAAGGTCAAATGGTTACCTAAAAATCACCCTCTTTTGTAGAAATTTTTACCATTACAAGCTAGGAGCAAGAGATGATACCTTGATAGTGGATGCTCAAGGCATATGACTGGAGATTCATCCAAATTCTCTAAGCTCACTAGCCTAGACGAAAGGTATATCACATTCGAAGGCAACAACGAGGGTAAAATCATTGGCAAAGGAACAATAGGTAACAAATCCAACTTTTTAATTAAAGATGTATTATTGGTTAATGGCTTAAAGCATAATCTTTTGAGTATTAGTCAATTATGTGATAAAGTTATATTATTGGTTGATGGCTTAATGCACAATCATTAGATTTGAATCCAATACTTGTATTATTGAACAACCACACAAAAACATCTCTATGATTGCCCTAAAACAAAATAATATATACACCATTGATATTGATGATCTTTGTGATGAAATGTGATTTTCAGTTTTGAATAACGATGCTTGGCTTTGGCATAGGAGATTAGGTCATGCTATCATGAAACTAATCTCTCAAATCTCATCCAAAGAACTTGTAAGAGGTATTCATTACATTAAATTTATTAAAGATAATGTGTGTGATGCATGTCAATTAGGAAAACAAATAAAAGGTAGTTTCAAACCAAAGAATCAAATAAGAACCTCTAGACCATTGTAATTAATCTATATGGATTTATTTGGACTAATTGATATATCAAGCCTAGGAGGTAGCAAATACGCCTTTGTCATTGTGGATGATTATAGTAGATACACTTGAATATACTTATTGGCACACAAAAGTGCTTGCTTTAGGTATTTTTCTAAGTTTTGTAAACTTGTTCAAAATGAAAAAGACTTTATGATTTCATTAATTCGGAGTGATCACGGTGGCAAATTTCAAAATCATAATTTTTAAAATTTTTGTGAATCTAATGGATATAACCATAATTTCTTTACTCCAAGAAATCCTCAACAAAATAGAGTAGTAGAAAGAAAAAAATAAAAATTTACAAGAAATGATAAGAACCATGTTAAACGAACATAGCCTACCCAAATATTTTTGGGCCAAAGCTGTTAATACGACATGTTATGTCATGAATAGGATTCCAGTAAGATTATTACTTTCCAAAACTCCTTATAAATTATAGAATGATAAAAAATCTAATGTTTCATACTTTAAAGTTTTCGGTTATAAATACTTTATTTTGAATGAAAAAGATGCCCTAAAAAAGTTTGATGCAAAACCCGATGAAGGCATTTTTCTTGGTTATTCTTTTATTTCAAAAGCATTTTATGTCTTTATTAAAAGAACCTTAGTCCTAGAAGAGTCTATTCATGTTGTCTTTAATGAAGTCTTCGAATTAAAAAAAAATGAGTTTGTTGATGATCTTAATTGTGATGCTTTAAATTTAAATGAACCTTCTCCTTCAACTAGCAACTTGGATACATCTTCTTCTGAAACATCCTTACCCAAGGAATGAAAGTATATAGATACTCATCCTAAGGAGCTAATCATAGAAGACACATCAAAAGAGGTTTAAACTCGTTCATCTCTTAAGAATTTTTGTGTCAATACTGCTTTTCTTTCTCAAATTGAACCAAAATGCATTGACAAAGCCTTAAAAGATAATTCATGGGTTATCACAATGCAAGAAGAGTTGAACCAATTTAAGAGAAACGAGGTGTGGAATCTTGTTCCGAGGCCAAATGACCATTTAGTTATTGGTACTAAATGAGTCTTTAGAAACAAGCAAGATGAATTTAATATCATGGTTAGAAATAAGGCTAGATTAGTAGCCAAGGGTTTCAACCAAGAAGAAGGTATAGATTATAAAGACACCTTCGCTCCTATGGCAAGATTAGAAGCCATAAGGATGCTCCTTGCCTATGCTAATTATAATAATTTTAAGCTATTTCAAATGGATGTTAAAAGTGCTTTTCTTAATGACTTTATTTTCGAAGAAGTTTATGTTGAATAACCTTTCGGATTTGTGAATGATAATTTTTTGAATCAAGTGTTTAAATTGACTAAAGCTCTCTATGGATTAAAACAAGCCCCAAGGGCTTGATATGAGAGATTTAACTCCTTTCTTATCTAAAATAATTTCTCTAAAGGCAAGTTCAATATTATATTATTTATTAAAAAATTAAAAATAATTTTTTTGGTTTTCAAATTTATTTTGATGATATTATTTTTGGTTCTACAAATGAATCCTTATGCGAATCGTTTGCCAAGTGTATGAGCCAAGAGTTTGAGATGAGCTTAATGGGTGAACTAACTTTCTTTTTAAGCTTACAAATTAAATAAATTAGTGATGATATTTTTCTTAGTCAAATAAAATATGCATTAGACTTGCTAAAACGGTTTAATATAGATAGTTCAAAGGCTATCAATACTCCTATGAGTACCTCAATTAAGTTAGACATTGACTAAAGTGGAGAAAGCTTTAATCAAAAAGCTTATAGAGGTATGATAGATAGTTTATTATATCTCACCGTAATTGGACCAGACATCATGTTTAGCGTAGGACTTTATGCTAGGTTTCAATCTAATCCAAAGCTATCTCACTTTAAAGCAGTTAAAAGAATTCTTAGATATCTTAAAGGAACCACTAATCTAGGATTATGGTATCTAAAATCTGAAAACTTTGAATTAATTGCTCATGCTGATGTGGATTTTGGTGGATATAGAATAGATAGAAAAAGCATATCCAGAACTTGTCAATTCTTAGGTCATGCACTTGTCTCTTAGTCTTCCAAGAAACAAAATTCGGTTGCACTATCTACGATCGAAGCTGAATACATAGTGGCTAGTGCATGTTATACACAAGTTGTATGGATGAAAAATATATTGGAAGATTATAGAATTTATCTTAAGAATATTCCCATAAAAAATGATAATACAAGTATAATATGTTTAATAAAAAATCCTATTCAACACTCTAGAACTAAACATATTGACATTAGGCATCATTTCATAAGAGATCATGTTAATAACCATGACATATCCTTAGAGTTTATTGATACCAAACATCAATTAGCCGATATCTTTATAAAACCTTTAAATGAAGAACAATTTGATTTTATTAGAAGGGATTAGGGATGTTAAATTGTCTGAATGCATGAATTTGATGTATATCTTTTTTAGACTTTCTCGATTTATTTTTAACCTTTCATGAAATTTTTTTTTATAAGGCTTTCATGAAATCTGGAATATCAATCTACTTGGTATCAAATTTACTTTGTACTCTTGCTCCATTACTTAATGATTTTTGATATACTTAATCACTTCACTCATGGATTTTATCGACAAATACATCTCTCACATATTTCACTCTTGTGAATTTTTAATGAGAAACAGATTTGATTTATGAAGTTTTATTCATGGATTTCTCTTTATCCTTTCTCATGAATTCTTCCTTACTCTTCTCATGAAAGAAGAATTTTTATGAATTTTTAGTGTGTGATGATCACTTGCAAGAATGAGGATTTGATTTCGTATGGATATCTTGATCCTCTTCATGAATCTCGTCTCCTTATTAAAATTAAAGCATGATTTAATGAAACTCATTTATTATTTTAAATTTGACTTGGTTCAAATCCTTTCATAAATTTGGATCTTCATGGATTCTTTCCTTACCCTTCTTCCTCTTCTTATTCTTATGATAAAGGAAGAAAGAAACTTGCACATTTAAAAAAAAATAAAAAAGCTCTTGAGTAAAAATATTAGAAGTTATCATGCAAAGTTTTTGCTTACCTTCATTTATTGCTTGGATACATTGGTGTGAAACTTGCTTGAATTTTTACCACACTTGAATTGTCAAATTGTTCTCCTTTTTCTTGATGACAAAGGGGGAGAAATGTGACAATTTGATGACAAAATGAATATCTTAGATAAATGCATAAAATGTATTGATGTCTTAGATAAATGTATGTAAATGCTTGAATGTCTTACAAATACTTAAAATATGAGTAAATATGATTGGTAACATCAAATACATACTTGAAAAAATATAAAGATGTTTGCTTGAAACGTATCAGAATGTGGTATGATTACTTGTAAATATTTTAGTATCATGCTTGATTTCGTATCAAAATGATAAATGTATATCATTATAATGAAGTATCTAAATTACTATGCTTTATTTCGTATTTACAAATGGAATCATGTCGTGGATTGATGAATCATCATTTTTATTGAAACTTAAATCTTGCTAAATTTTATATTTGAAATTTGCATCATATTTGAAAATGATGATTGTCTATCATCATTGGACTTGAAAATGTATATTATGCCTTGGCATCATTATTGATAAATATGTGATTTCGTATTTTGAGATGGTAAATCATGATTGATATCATGATATGCATGTTAATAAGTTTAAATGAATATAATTTATCGTGTTGATGCTTGAATTCAAAAGCCTTGAATTCAAAAAATATCTTTTCTCAAGTATGGCATATAGATAGGGGGAGTTAAAGTTAACTCCATCATCAATTGATTGTCATCATCAAAAAGGGGGAGATTGTTGAATCTCGAATTTTGATGATGAAATCAATTGGTAAATTGTTTGATATAATCTATATGTTGAGAAAAGTATACAGGATTACCTACGATAGCAGTAAGACATAAAGCAAATATTATGCCAGAGTCAAGATCAAGATTTCGTTGGGAGTTCGAGAGTTCGTCGAAAGTCCAGACGTTCATCGGAAGTTCTGCCGGAATTAACCGAGAAGTCCAAGAGCTTGCCAAAGAAGTTCGTCGGAACTCACCAAGAAGATCATCATGAAGTCTAGGAGCTTGCCAGAGAAGCTTGTCGGAATTCACCAAGAAGATCATTGTGAAGTCCAGGAGCTTGTTGGAAGTCCGCTGGAATATTAACGAGAGATCATCGGAAGTTCGTTGGAAGATCACCAGAAGCTTGTTGGAAGAACAATTGACATACTGGACCAAGAATGCTTTGTTAAATATCTTAATTATCATAGTTAGACCTTAAGATGAGTTAGGATTAAGAGGTAATCCTACTAACTCAATTAGGGGTCAACTAGGCCTTTAAAAGGGTTGAATTGGGTCGGTTGAACAAGCCCATTCAGCACTTGAAGTAATGGCCAACGGTGGCACTACTTAGGATACAATCTCTCAGGTGGTCTGGGTGGTGGTACCGCCGGTAGTTAATGTTGTCAGGTGGTGGTACCGTTAGAGCTCGGTCTCCGAAGCTTTGTTAAGCGGTGGTATCGCCCAGACTGAGCGATAGTACTGCCTAATGTCAATCTGCAGGCTATAGTATAGCCCAGTAATAACGGTGGTACTATCAATACCTTGAAATCTGGGGATGTGAAATTTTGAAGCTATTGGGGGTTATAAATACTCCATCCATTTCTACATGAAAGGGCACGAAAGTGTGAATAATATCTTGAAATCTTAGGATCTTAAATGTGTTGTAAAATTGAAAAGAATCCTCCTCCTCCCTTTCTAAGTGTTGTGATCATTCAAGAGAGGTATGAGGCTCGTAAGGGTTATCTCCTAAACCTTTGAAAAGGAGAAAGTACTATAAAGAGGTGGTTGGTCTTCGCCTATTGAAGGAAGACTATTAGTGGATGACGGTAACCTCGACGGAGGAAGAATCAGAAGTGGATGTAGATCACAACGACTGAACGACTATAAATTTTGGTGTGCTCATTTCCCTTCTACCTTTTATTACTGTCATTACTTTCTAAGTTAATTGCTAGTTCATTTATTTTAAAGTCAAGCACTTTTCGAGATCGATTTTCAATGAACGAAAAATTTACAAAACTGATGATTTTTCCGCTGCACTAATTCACCCCCCCCCCCCCCCCCCCCCTTCCTCCTTAGTGCCGCTCTTGATCCTAACATAGCGAGTCTCTACCCAATAATCTCTTATTAGCTCTTATTGGATCTCATATATAGGATCCAATAATTCAAAGGCTTAATGGATATCCAATACGATAGGGGCTCCGACGGATATATCATATTTGAACTTCTATTTGTCGCAATACTTACCATATATGTGTGACCCTTTAGGTCAAATATCGAGTTGGCTATTAGTTATACCTATTGGAACTCCTTCTGGCTCAATGAATTATTATCTCCATAATAATTCACTCGATTCATTGACTAGAGATATACTAGGCCACTACGTCGTAGTCCCCAGATGATATGGGGGAATCTAATCATTTGGACTCATCTATCCTTAGTTATCATGTACCTATAGTCCCTTATCCATCTAATATCTTAGAGACCGTATACTAGACATGGTGCTATCAAGTCCATATAGTTTCTCCTCGAGTCTCGCTCTAATCGAATTCTCCCATAGAACTCTTTCTCTCTCAATCCGAATGACCTTGGTTAAGGATTTGTTTGAGCAAGAATATATAGGATATTTCTCTCATGATACCGAGAGCAGATGATCCTCTTTCGATACTTAATAACCCTCATAAGATTAGTTGTCGCTCCCGATGATCGGTTGTGCTAAATCTGAAACTTCCAAACCTATAAGTCTAGTATTAAAGAACGTAGTACTCATATAGGACATTATTGTGTCTCAAATTGAAGGACCATGTACACCACTGAAATGATGAAATCACTATCTGACAATGAGATATCATCAACTATCTAGAATTCCATGAGCAGATCAATCAATGAACTCATTCTATAATGAGCACCTGCACTATAGCCCTAGTATCCCTATATGAGCAGCTATGAGACCAGTCGCCTCCATCATATGGATGGGTATATAACATATTAGTCTGTTTGGTTATCTCGAGGTATCTCTCAAGTAACCCATTGCATAGATCTATGGACATCATAATATATTTATACATCAAGCAATATAAAGTAAGAAAATACCATAATAATAATAAGAAAAAAGAATGCATGTCATGTCACATGTGCCATTACTCATATGATTGGCTTGCAGAGCACCTATGACTAGCATATGTCCCTCTCGAGTAATCTATGGCTATGATTATTTAGGGTCTTTGTTTAAAGGTGAATCGGTCTCGTTATCGTGATCTCATCACGATCCGATTCCCATTGCATAGATCTATGAACATCACAATATATTCATGCAACAAGCAATATAAAGTGATAAAATACCAAATAATATAATAAATAAAAAAGAGTATATGTCATGTCACATATGTCATCACTCACATGATTGGCTTATAGGGCACCTATGACTAGCAGTAATCTTTCTTGAATTATTGAGTCTCTTCCTCCTAAAGTCAGAAGTCTTCTAAGAGAGGAGTGAGATATAAAGATTCTCTCCTGAGCCTATGAAAAGAAGAAAGAGTTGTAACACGAGTAGTTGATCTTTGCCTGTTAAAACGAAGATCGGTAGTAAAAGCCAGTGACCTCAAGTGAAGATGAATCGGGAGTGGACGTAGGTCGGAACGACCGAATTACTATAAATCAATTTGTATTTTTTTTATACTTTTCATTCTTATTGCTTACTGATTTTTTTTATACCTTTACTCATATTCCAAGTTAAACATATTTCCAATATAGGTTTGATCAAACAAAATTTTTTAAATCATTTTAACTTTTCAAAAGCACTAATTTACCCCCCTCTAGTGCCTTTACAATCCTAACAGTTGGTATCAAAGTCAAGCTCTCTCAATTAGTCTAACACCTAAGAGATATTATATGACTTTTTCCATTAATCAAGAGGGTCACTCTATCACTCGTCCTCCTATATTCAATAAGACGAACTACATGTATTAAAAAACACGAATGAGGATTTTTTAAATTTTTATAGATTTTAATTTATGAAATATCATTGAATTTAATTTTCAAAAACCCTCTAAACCAATGAATGAATGGAATAATTTTGAGAAGAAAATATTTTTGTTAAATGCTAAAGTTATGAATGCTTTATTTTGTGCTTTGGACAAAAATGAGGTTAATTGTATTTCGACTTATGAAACTACATATGATATTTGGCACATATTTGAAATTACTCATAAAGACATAAATAGAGTTAAAGAATCTAAGATTAATATTTTAGTATATAGTTTTGGATTATTTCGAATGAAGCCAAATGAAACCATTGATGACATGTACACCCATTTTATAGATGTTATCAATATTTTGAAAGCTCTTGGTAAATGTTTTATTAATCTTAAACTTATTAATAAAATTTTATGATCTCTTATAAAAAATTGGGATCCAAAGGTAACTACTATTGAAGAAGCAAAGAACTTGAACAATTTTCCTCTTGAAGAACCCATAGGGTTATTAATGATTTACGAAATGATTTACATGACACATGATGAACATGAGAACAATCTTCCAAAGAACAGTAAGCATATAACACTTAAAACCAAAGAAGACTACTCGAGTGAAAGCTCAAGTGATGATGATAACTTTGAACTCCTTATAAGAAAATTTAAAGAGTTCATAAAATAAAAATCTAAGAATAAAAATGAACTTAAAAAAGACATAATAACCTGCTATAAATGCAAAAGGCCAGGACATTTTAAAAGTGAGTGTCCATGACTAAAAAAAAAAGATGCTAGTATAAAAGAAGAAGAAAGCACTCAATATGACTTGGGACGAATTAAGTGTATCAAAAGATGAAGAGCAAACCATTGAAGATGAGGTGACAAATTATGCTTTGATGGCTCTCAACGACGAGGCATATGACTCAACCGAAACCCCTTTACCTTATAATGAATTACTTAATATATTTCATGATTTATATGATAAATTTAAATTAATTAATAAAAATATAAATTGCTAAAAAATGATGATATATGTCTCTCCAATGAATTTAATAAATTAAAAAATGAGTATGATAAATGCTTATTAATACCTTGTACTAAATGTGAAGAGTTAGAGTCATGCAAAAAGGAATATTTGTTATTACAACAAACATTAGAAAAAATTAAAATTAGTAGTAAATCATTAATCATGATTCTTGCTAATAAAGGTCATATATAATGAATCAGCTTTGTGAGTAACAAAAGCCAACTACATTTGTTAAAGGACATATATTACATGTTTCCTCTAAAGATAAACATAATTTTTATAGTAGATGTGGTCACAATATATATATATATATATACATATGTACATATATATATAGATATATACATATATATATATATATATATATATATATATTTAAAAAGTATAGCTGTCATAAATTAGTTTGAGTTCCTAAAGAAACCATAAATGTCTTTATGCCAAAAGTTAAGGTAGATCTAATAATGAAGGACCTAAAATTAAATGGGTACCTAGAATAAACTTATTTTTCTTGTAGAAATGTCTACAATCAAAAGCTATGAGCAAAAGATAATGTTTTGATAATGGATGCTAAGATATATGACTGAAGATCCAACACACTTCACAAAGCTCACTAGTTGAAATAATAATAATAACGAAAAGATCATTAGAATTAGAATTATTAGTAAAAATCAAATCTTTGATTGAAGATATTTTATTATTTAATGTGTTATACTATTGATCTTTATTATGACGAAACTCGTTTTTTGGTTTTAAATGGCATGACTCTAGTATAGAAGAGTAGGGAATGCTAGTATGAAATCAATCACATAAATTGAAACTAAAAAGGAATATATATATGTTTTTAAAAAATTCTATCTCTAAAGCTTATTGAGTTTTTATCGTAGAGATCCTTAGTGATGAATCTATTTATGTTATTTTTTTAATCTCTTGAGCTAAGAAAGTAATTTTGATGATTTGACAAATTAAATTTGAATGAGATTTATCTAAATACATCATGATCTTTTTCTTGATTTCTCAGTATTCAAGACTGGTTTCTTATATTTTACTATTTAATCTCCAATGATTCTTTTTGCTATTTATTAAAAAGGAGAATTATCTAAATGAATCATGATTTTTCTTTTAATTTCTTGAAATTATAACTCGAGATTTTTTATATGAACCCAGATTTCTTAATATTTGTTCTCGTATGATTTTTTTTTTTTTTTACTAAAGAGGACACTTATCAAAATGAGTCACAATCTTTCGATATTTATAACTTGAGATTTGTTTATTTCATATGACCCCTTTATGTTTATGACATTTATACCTCATTATCAAATTGATCTTTCATGATTTAAACTTATCTTTGATATCTTTCATGTGATGATTAGAACATTAATGTAAATTTTTCACCATTATATCCTTTCTATCTTTTTGGCAATGACAAAGGGAGAGAAAGAATTGCTAGCTTGCATATCTTAAAAGAGAAGTAAAAAATTTGCTAGCTTGCATATTTCAAAGAGAAGCAAAACTTGCTAGCGTACACATCTCAAAAGGGAAGCAAAATTTACTAGCTTGTACATTTCAAAAAGAAGCAAAAACTTACAAACTTACATATCTCAAGAGAAGCAATAACTTATTAGCTTACATATATCTCAAAGAGAGACAAAAACTTACTAGCTTGCATACTTTAAAGAGAAGTAAATGACTTACCCTTTTGTTGATAACAAAGTAGGAGAAGTTATGATGATTTGAGAAGTAATGATGATTTAAAATTTTAATATTTTAGAATGATGCATATACTTTGATATTTTAAAATTTTGATGATTTTAAATTATGTATGTAATACTCATGATTTTATGATGTATGCAATGATATTTTAACTATGACGTGAAAGTCATTATCATTGAAAATGTTTCGACTTGAACTCAAAAGATATCATTTTCGGAATTCAAGTTTATTTCAATATATCATATAGACAAGGAGAGTTATAGCTAAAACTTCATTATTAATTGGTTATCATCATCAAAAAGAGGGAGATTGTTGAATATCGGATTTTGATGATGAAATCAATTGATAAAGTTATGATTTAATAAGTGTTTGAGTGATATAGGACTAACTTTAATCATGGAAAGACAAATCGATTGAAGCAGGAGAATCAGATGTTGGGCCAGAGAGCATCATATTAGAAAATTGGATGTCATACCGGAAGATATACTTCGTGGCATGAGTCTAAGCACTGAGCCAAAAGGATCGGATATTATACCAAGAAGATTAGATATTACGGGAGGTCAACATGCCGATGGATTGGACAATACATTGAAAGAGAGGACGATGCATCGAAGGTTCAGATTAAGTGTCGGATGAACCAATTCCATGCCGAACAATATAGGATTCATATTTGTAATTAGTTATATCTTGATTGAAGTAGTTTAGGATTTAATTAAGTTAGTTTTGGGTGTGATCATGCCAACTTGATTAGGGGTTTATTGGGCCTGAATTATGACTGAATTAGGCCTATTGGAAAGTCAATTCAATAACCTGAAATTGGGCCAAGCGACGATACCACCAGACTAAGCAGTAGAACCACCTGCGAGTTGGAAAGTACGAAATGTACTTTTTCATAAAACTTGACGATGGTACCGCTGGGGTCAACGATGTTACCGCCTAGTGTTAGGCGATGGTACCATCCACACTGGAGATAGTACCACCCAAATACAATCTCCCAAACTATATCAGGTGGTGGTGCCACCTAGATTGGATGATGGTACTACTAGTGCATTGGGTGGCAAGTGGTGGTATCACCTAGTGCAGACAGTGGTACCGTCAATATCCCAAAAACTCTGGGATTTAAATTTTTAGCTCCTTTTCTTAAGTTATTTAGGGCCTATAGATACCCCAATCATTTTTGTTTGGGATAACAAGAAAAAAAGTAGAAAGAAAAAAAGAATTCTTGAGGATAAAAGTATTACAATATATCTTGAATTATTAAGTCTCTTCCGCCTAGAGTTAATAGTCTTATAAAGGAGGAGTGAGGTCTTTTGTAAAAGAGAGGGGTAAAATTTCTCTCCCGAGCCTATGAAAAGGAGAAAGAGTTGATCTTCATCTATTGAAAAGAAGATCGGTAGTGAAAGTCGATAGCCTCGAGTGAAAAGGAATCGAGAGTAGACATAGGTCGGGACGATCGAACTACTATAAATCGGTTTGTATTTCCTTTATGCTTTTTATTCTTATTGCTTACTGATTTAGTTGTTCATTATTTTTATTCATATTTTAAGTTAAACATATTTCTAATACGGGTTTGATCGAATAAAATTTTTTGAATCGTTTCAACTTTTGGAAAGTACTAATTCACCCTCGAAAGTGTCTTTACAATCTTAATAATAATAGCATAATTATAATTTTTTATACTTACATTCTTGACTTAATTTATCTTTGTTTATAGAGAAAAAGGAAAATTATCATTCTTTTTTACAGGAGTATAACGTATAGATTATCTCATGATAAGTTGCAATCATCTAGTTGATACGTGAATAAAATCCCTACAAGATTAACAACATGGTATCGACAAGGATACTAACTCTATTTTATTAAGGCAATCTATTCGAGACAACAATTGATAGTCTCGATACCAAGATAAATTACTACCTCATAACCATAGTCTGGATGGTTTAACACATAATCCCATGACTCAACAAGAGCCAAGTAACTTGTGTAACCATCCTCAGCATTAATCACTAAATTAGTTCAACTATCACGGTGACATACTATAAATTCCCTCTAGTATATCCTAGAAAGGAACTATGTCCAAGCTCTTTCAGTATATTTTCGAATACTCAGTATCCCCTCTAAATTAAGTATCAGGCCTCTGTCAAGTATGCTTATGATGTAATTTTGTAGGATCATCACCCGAATTCTTAATTCGAAAGATACCTACTTACAACAATTGCAGAAATAGACTTAGTTGGATCAAATCCTTTCCACCTGTGGGATCGTTAAAATCCATTTTAATAGTAGTACAAAAATTAAAAAACCATCCATTTAGTTCTAATTTTGATTTGACTCACTACTCTCAATTGAAAAAATAAAACTACTATATCAATCTAAACTATGTTTTTTAAGCATAAACGGTGAAGATGGAATTAAAGCCAAGTATAAACTATTAAAATTTTTATCAACTAAATTAGTTAACTGCTACACTAAAGACTTTATTTATGTTTTCTTTTTATTTTTCCATATTTAGCTAGTTTAGAATTAGAACTATTAGTTTGGAATTGAAATCGTAAATTATGATTTGATTATCAGATGTATTCGATTCCCACTTCAATCTGGTTCGATTCTAATTCGAACCGAACTTGATTCACATAAGGTTAGTGTTGTCACATAAAAAGCTAATTAATTTATAGTCTGGTTGTCTTTCCTAAAAAAATGAGAAAACTTAATCTCTATAAAATTTCTCATAATAAATAATATATTCTGACATCGTTTATAATAGATTTTGAACGATTATTACATTAGTCCGGATTGCAATATATGTTTTTTGAGTTGGATTCCACTTGTAAGAAAAATGGAATTTGATCTCAATATCTTATTATTTACATGTACACAGATTTCATCCTCGACTGATATAGTTGAGGGGTTGAATATCAAATTTTAATGATGAAATTAATTAATGAGTTTATAATCTAATTCATGTTTTGAGAAAAGTGATATAGGACTAACCACGATCATAAAAAGGTAAATCAATTAAAGTAAAAAAGAATCATATGTTGGGCTAGAGTCAGAAAACAGGCATCGGGTCGAAAGAATTAGATGTTGCACTAAGATCGTATATTATAGGAGTTAACATGCCGATGAATTGGGCGATACACTAAAGGTTCGGATGATGCATCGAAAGTTCGTCGGGAGTTCGGATAAACAAATAATACGTCAAACAACTGAGATTGCTTATATTATAATTGTTTAAACCTTAATTATCATAGTTAGGTCTTAATTTAAGTTAGGTTTGTGAGTAATCCTATTAACTTAAATAGGGACCAATTAGGCCTTAATTAGGGTTGAATTGGGCTTGCTGTTTGGCCTATTCAATGATCTGGAGCCATATCAGGTGGTGGCACCGCTAGGACTGGCAGTGGAACCGCCTAGGCTCAGCCTCTCAGAACTTGTTTGGGCAGTGGTACCATTGGTAGTTAATGTTATCAAACAATGGTACCACCTTATCAAGTAGTGGTACCACCTTGTCAGGCGATGGTACCGCCAAAGCCTAGTCTCCGAGGCTTTGTTAGGCGGTCATACTGCTTAAACTGATCGTAGTACTACTAGTTGTTTGGGGAGCAGGCGACAATACCACCACTAGTACTAGACAATGGTGCTGTTAGTACCCTAGAAATCTGGGATGATTCTCTTTTTGGCTTTATGTTTTAAGTCATTTGGGGCCTATAAATATCTCACACTTTTCTACTTAACAAAGCATGAAAAGTAAACAAAAAGCTTTGAGATTCTAAGTTGTAAAAAAGTTAAAAAAGTGCTAGGTGTCCTCCTCCTCTTCCTTAAGATTTATGATCATTCTAAGAGATGTGTGAGACTTGTAAAGGTTATCTCCTAAACTTGTGAAAAGGAGAAAGAGTTGTAAGAGGGTAATTGATCTTCGCCCATTGAAAGAATATCGATAGTAGAAGCCGGTGGCCTTGACGGAGGAGGAATTGAGAGTAGATGTAGGTCATGCCGATAGAACCACTATAAATACAGTATGCTCTTTTCTTTTATTGTTTGCCTTCATTGCCTTCTTATTTAACTATCTTCTACTTTTGCATGCACTCTTATAAATATTTTCAAGTTTAAACATATTTTCTTTATGGGCCTTATCGAACATAATTTTTTAAAATTGTCGAAAGTTTGCAATAGCACTAATTCACCCCCCTCTCTTAGTGTCATTCATGATCCTAACAATTCATATCATAGCCAAGTTTATATTCGTTTGGCTTAACATTCAAGAGAGACAGCTTTTACTAGCAATCAAAAGGGTCTCTCTATCACTCGTCCTGCTATGTTCAATGGGATGGACTATACATATTGAAAAACTTGTATGAGAATTTTTTTGCTTTATATGAATTTTGATTTATGGAATATCGTTAAAAGTGGTTTTCAAAAGTCTTCTAAACCAATGAACGAATAGAATGATTTGGAGAAGAAGACTTTTTTTTTTTAATGCTAAAGCGATAAATGCTTTGTTTTGTGCTTTAGATAAAAATGAATTTAATCGTGTTTCTATATGCAAAACTATAAATGATATTTGACACATACTCGAAGTCACACACGAAGGCATAAGTAGAGTTAAAGAGTTAAAAATTAATCTTTTGGTATATAGTTTTGAGTTGTTTCGAATGAAACCAAGCGAAACCATTGGATATATGTATACCCATTTTATGGATATCATCAATGGTTTAAAAACACTTGGTAAAAGCTTTTCTAACCTTGAACTTATAAATAAAATACTAAGATCTCTTCCAAAATATTGGGATCTAAAGATAATGGCAATACAAGACGCAAAGAACTTCAACAATTTTCCACTTAAAGAACTTATCGAGTCTTTAATGACCTATGAAATGACATGCAAGGCACATGATGAACATGAAAACACCCTTCCAAAGAACAGGAAGGAATTGACACTCCGAACTAAAGAAGACCACTCGAGCGAAAGCTTAAGTGATGATGAAGACTTGGCACTTCTAACAAGAAAATTTAAAAAAATTATAAGAAGATACAAAACAAATTTTATAAAATAAGATACTAAGGACAAAAGCAAACTAAAAAAGGACACAATCATCTACATACAAGAAGTTGGGACATTTTAAAAATGAATATCCTCAATTAAAGAAGAAGAAGCTACTAAAGAAGAAGAAAGTACTCAAGGTAACTTAGGATGAATCAAACTCATCTGAAGACGAGGAGCAAACCAATGAAGACGAGGTGGCAAATTGCACACTAATGGCTCTCAATAATAAGGTATATGACTTAACCAAACTCATTTACCTTACAATAAATTATTTAATACTTTTCATGATTTATTTGATAAATATAAATTAATTGGTAAAAAATATAACTTATTAAAAAAAGATTATACTTCTCTTTCTAATAAATTTAAAATTTTAAAAAATGAGCATGATAAATGCTTGTTAACTCCTTGCACTAAATGTGAAGAGTTAGATTCACTTAAAAAGAAAAATATAGTATTACAATAAATATTAGAAAATTTGAAATTGGAAACAAATCTTTAAACATGATCCTTACTAACAAATATCATATACATAGAAAAGTAGGAATCAGTTTTGTAAGTAGCAACACTCAACAAAAACCAACTTTATTTGTTAAAGGACCCACGTTACATGTTTCTCATAAAAATAAATATAATTTTTATCATAGATATAGACATTTTGCCTATAAATGTTTAATTAAAAAATATAGCTCACACAAATTAGTTTAGGTTCCTAAAGAAATCATAAATAACCCAATGCCAATAGTCAAGATAGGTAGATCTATTTATGAGGGACCCAAAGTTAAATGGGTACCTAAAAGAAAATATATTTTCTTATAGATGTGTTTACAATCAAAAGGTAAAAGCAAGAGATAGTACCTTAATAGTGGATACTCAAGGCACATGATCGGAGATCCAACACATTTCTCTAAACTCATTAGCCAAAACGAAGAATATGTCACCTTCGGAAACAACAACAAGAAAAAATTATTAGCAAATGAATCATAGGTAATACATCAAACCTCATGATTGAAGATATGTTAGTAGATGGTTTAAAACATAATCTACTAAGCATTAGTCAATTGTGTGATAAAGGATATATCATCAAATTTTAATCTAATGCTTGCATAATAGAAGTATCACACAAAAATAGATTTGTGATTATCTTAAGAAATAATAATATATATACTATTGATATAGATGATTTTTGTGATGAAACGTGTTTTTCGATTTTAAATGATGATGCATGATTTTGGCATAGAAGACTAGGTTATGCTAGCATGAAACTAATCTTACATATTTCAACTAGAAAACTTGTAAGAGGAATGCCTAGTATCAAATTTATCAAAGACAAAGCTTGTGATGTATGATAACTAGATAAATAAATAAAAAATAGCTTTAAATCTAAAAATCAAATAAGCACCTTTAGACTACTACAATTAATCAATATGGATTTATTTGGAACAATTGATATCACAAGTCTAGTAGTTAGTAAATACGTTTTTATAATAGTTGATGATTATAATATATATACTTGGATATATTTTGATTGCTTTAAATATTTTTTGAAATTTTGTAAACTAGTTCAAAATGAAAGGGGTTTTATGATTTCTTCTATTCGAAGTGATCATGGTGTTGAATTTTAAAACTATGACTTTTAAAATTTTTATGATTTAAATAGGTATAACCATAACTTCTTTATTCCAAGAAACTTATAATAAAATGGAGTTATTGAGAGAAAAAATAGGAGATTGCAAGAGATGGTAAGAATCATATTAAACGAACATAGCCTACCAAAATATTTTTAGGCCACAGCCATTAACTGCATGCTATGTCATGAATAGGGCTCTTATAAGACCTCTCCTATCTAAAACTTCCTATGAATTGTGGAATAATAAATGACTTAATATTTTATATTTCAAAGTTTTGGGTTGTAAATCCTTTATTCTAAATGAAAATGATGCCCTAGAAAAATTTGATGAAAAATCCGAAGGTATCTTTCTTAAATATTTCTTAATTTCTAAATGTTTTCATGTTTTCTATAAAAGAACATTAGTTATTGAGGAATTCATCCATGTTATTTTTAATGAGATTTTTAAATTTAAAAAAATAATTTTGATAATAATTTTGATTTTAATACTTTGAATTTGAATAAAAATTCTCCTCTTCCTAGCAATTTGGATGCATCTACCTCCAAAGAATTCTTACTTAAGGAATAAAAGTATGTAGATGCTTATCCTAAGGAGTTAATCATTTAGGTTACATCAAAAGGTGTTCAAACTCGTTCTTCTTTTAAAAAATTTTATGTGAATGTAGCCTTTTTGTCTCAAATTGAATCAAAATGCATTGCCGATGTTCTAAAAGATGAATCATGAGTTTTTGTAATACATGAGGAGTTAAATCAATTTGAGAGAAATGTGGTACGAAAGTATGTTCTTAGACCTAGTGACCATGAAACAAGCCTCAAGGGTTTGATATAAGAGACTTAGTTCTTTTCTAATTAAAAATAATTTCTTGAAAGGTAAGGTCGATACCACATTGTTTATTAAATATTTTAAAAATAATTTTATTATTATTTAAATTTATATTGATGATATTATTTTTGGTTCTATATATGAGTCTTTGTGTGAATCTTTTGCTAATAGTATGAGCCAATAATTTGAAATGAGTTTAATGGATAAATTAACTTTTTTTCTTAGGATTATAAATTAAGCAACTTAGTGATGAAGCCTTTATTAATCAAACTAAGTATGTTTTAGATCTATTAGAATGATTTAATATAGATAGTGCTAAGGCTATTAATACACCAATAAGCACTTCTATAAAATTAGATATGGACACTGATGGAGAATGTTTTGATCAAAAAATTTATAGGGGTATGATAAGTAGTTTATTACTTATGATAAGGCTATTAATACACCAATAAGCACTTCTATAAAATTAGATATGGACACTGATGGAGAATGTTTTGATCAAAAAATTTATAGGGGTATGATAAGTAGTTTACTATACCTCACAACAACTAGACTTGATATTATATTTAGTGTTAGAGTTTATGCTAGATTTCAATCTAATCCCGAGTAATCTCACTTTAAAGTTGTTAAAATGATTTTTAGATACCTAAAAGGAACTCCTAATCTAGGATTATGGTATCCAAAATGTAAAATTTTTTAATTAATTACTCATGTCGAACTTTGGTGGATGTAGAATAAATAGAAAATCTACATCTGGAACATATCAACTCTTAGGCCATTCACTTGTTTCTTGATCTTCCAAGAAATAAAATTCGATTGCATTATCTACAACCGAGACTGATTATGTAGCAGTAGGTGCATTTTGTGCATAAGTTATTTTGATGAAAATTATTTTAGAAGATTATGAAATTTATTTAAAAAATATTCCTTAAAATATGATAATACTAATGTTATTTGTTTAACAAAAAATTTCATTCAATACTCGAGAACTAAACATATTGATTTTAAGCATCATTTTATTAGAAATCATATTAATAACTATGATATATCTCTAGAATTTATTGATACAAAATATCAATTAGTTGATTTTTTATAAAATCATTGAATGAGAAATAATTTGATTTTATCAGAAGATAATTAGGCATGTTAAATCTTCCTAATGCATGAATTCCACTTATATATTTTTCGGATTTCTCGATTTTTCATAACTTAGAGTTTTCTTTTTAAATCGAGATCGTTTCCTATCATTCCTTCTTTTTGCTATTTACAAAAGAAGAGATTTTATTCATGAACTTTTGGTATTCACAATTTGATCTTTTATTTTTCGTGTGGTGATCATGAATCCTTCCTCTTTCTATTTGCAAAAGTAAAGCTTTAATTCATGATCTTTCGAATTTATGACTTGATCTTCCATTTGTTCATGTAATCATTGAAATTTTTATACCATTTAATTCTTCCCCTCTTCTTTTTTTTATATAATGACAAATGGGAGAAAAAGAAGTGCTATCTCACATATCTCAAGAGAAGCAAAGTGTTAGGTTGCCAATCTCAAGAAGCAAAACTTGCAAACTTACACATCGCGAAAGAGAATTACTAGCTTGCACATTTCAAGTAGAAGCAAATATTGCTAACATTCATATCTCTAAAACTTGCTAGTTTGCATATTCTAAAGTGATGATATATGCATTGATGTTTCAAAAACTTAAAATTATGCAATGATATATGCAATGATTTGAAATTATATTTCAAAAACATGCTAGTTGCACTTTTCTCCTTTTTGTTGATGACAAAGGGAGAGAAGTAATGATGATTTGAAAATTTATTGTTTTGGTATCATGCCCAAAGTGATGATGATTTGTAATGGTTTAGAATTATGCATGTTATACTTTTATGACTTGAAATTATGTTTAAATGATGATGCACAAAGTATGAAATTTTGATATGATATGTTACATATGATCAAAATTGTTTCACTTGAATTCAAAGGTTATTATTTCTTTTAAATTCAAGTTTGCTTTATTTTGATATAGCATATAGATAGGAGGAGTTAAGGTTAACTCCATTATCAATTAGTTGTCATTATAAGAAAAGGGAAGATTGTTAAATCAATTTTGATGATGAAATCAATTAATAAGCTTATGATATAATCCATATTTTAAAAAAAGTGATACAGGACTAACCACATCCATGAAAAGACAAAACAATTAAAGCAAGAAGAACCAGACGTTGGGCTAGAGTCAGAAAACAAGCATTGGGTCGGAAGAATCAAACATTGCACTAAGATCGGATGTTACGGGAATCAACATGTCGATGGCTTGGGTGATACGCCGAAGGTTCGGATAATGCATCAGAAGTTTGTAAGAAGTTCACCAGAAGTTCGTCGGGAGTTCGAATGAACAAATGACATACCAAACAATTGGGATTGCTTATATTGTAATTGTTTAAACCTTAATTATCATAGTTAGGTTTCAATTTGAGTTAGTTTTGAGAGTAATCCTACTAACTCAAATAGGGGCCAATTGGGCCTACTGTTTGACTTATTTAGCGACCTGGAGCTACATCAAGCGGTGGCACCGCTAGGGCTAGCAATGGAACCGCTTAAGAATCGGTCTCCCAGAACTTGTCTAAGCTATGGTACCGCCCAAACTAGGCGGTGGTACCATCGATAGTTAATGTTGTCAAGCGGTGATACTGCCAAAGCCTAGTCTCCGAGGTTCTATCAAGTGGTCGTACCGCTCAAACTGGTGGTAGTACCACTAGTTGTCAAGGGAGCAGGCGATGGTATCGTCCAATACTAACGGTAGTACCACCAGTTATCAAGGGATAAAGCGGTGGTACCGTCTAGTACTAGCGGTGGTACCACCAATACCCTAGAAATCCGGGATTGAGATACCTTCTATTTTTTAAGCCATTTAGGACCTATAAATATCCAACACTTTCCTGCTTGACAAAGCATGAAAAGTGAATAAAAAGCTTTGAGATTCTGAATTGTAAAAGTCTTGAAAAAATGCTAGGTATCATCATCTTTCATAAGATTTGTGATCATTCTAAGAGAGATATGAGACTTGTAAAGGTTATCTCTTAAACCTATGAAAAGGAAAAAATGTTGTAAGAGGGTAGTTGATCTTCGTTTATTGAAAGAAGATCGATGGTAGAAGCCGGTGGCCTCAACGGAGGAAGAACCGAGAGTGGATATTGGTCATAACGATCGAATCACTATAAATTTAATGTGTTTTTTTCTTTTGTTGTTTACTTTCATTACCATTTTACGTAACTATCTACTAATTTTGCATGCATTCTTACGAACATTTTTAAGTTTAAACGTATTTTTGTTACGGGTCTTATCGAATGTAATATTTTAAAATTATTAAAAATTTACAATAGCACTAATTTATCCTTCCCTCTTAGTATATCCTAACAATAAAAAGTTAGACAACTAATTCATTAAGATCATATGCTTACAAACCAATTTCTAGCAAAGAGAATAGGGAAAAAAAAAATTGGTGTGTAGCCAAATAGTATAATCAATAAAATATGATGGTTAAGATAGGAGATGTATATGTGTATTATGTTTCATTTCATTAATGTTTGGGGACATATTTTATTCTCATGATTAAATCGTTTTAAGTACAACGAAGCATCCAGATTTTTTTTATTTGATTATTGAAAATATTTTAAGTAATTTACTAAATAAAGCTCACCATAATTTTTTTTTATCATATAGGCTTCATAATTATTCTTACCTGAGGTATTTTTTTTAATATCAATTTTATCCTTTCAAAATTTTTGAATCGATTCGGATCAAATCTATAAACCCTCCTTCACTTACTCTGCCCTCCCTCTCCTTCTTTTCCTCCACCATTATGATTTAAATTAGATTAGACTATTTCAACAGAAAATAAAAATAAAAAAGACTATAATATCTATCTATCTTGATTCTAATATCATTCAACATAAATAGTGTGATTGTTTTCATCCAAATAAGAAAAAAAAATACTCATAACTAAAATAATTATGAGATCATCCGATAAAAAATCAATGATGAAAGTTTTTTCAATAAACTATTCAAATATTTTTATAGATTATTTTTTAATAATATTATAGATATATTCAAGTATTATAATTAATAATAATATCTGAGGAGATATTCTAGCAGATAAAGTCAGTATTTGCATATTGTGTAATTTTTTTTTTTATAATATTTCTCTCGGGATGTATTTTACAAACAGGTCATCAATTAAAAGCCTGCTGAACACATCAATCGTTGAATCAAGAAGCTATACTCAAAGGTCAATGGAAATCAAAGTTACTTTTTCGATACCCCCAATGATGCCATCCCCCTACATGGCTTTGATACTCGTCGACGTTACGCACGGGTCCACGTTTCATCATTTTGCCTTGCTGGGGTCCCACCCTCATCGATTGGTTCTCTGCGCACGTAAATGTTGTGCGTGGGGGATCATTTTCCCCGAACGCCGGCCGTGCGCTCACGCACTAATGCCATCCCCTTCCAAACGAGCCCCCTTTTCGCCGCCTGTCATTCCAATAAAAGAAGCGCTCCTCCTTTCACGATCCGCGGGTGTCGACGATTCTTGGGATCCTCGCAGGCAACCGGACTCTCTCGCTTCGCAAAAGGGCGTGGACATGGCTCCTTGCGATCCAGATTAGTTCGTCTTCCCTCCGGTTGCTTGGTTTTCTTAGTGCCGTGATCTGGGGTCAGGCCCAGGGGATTCTGTGCTCAAGGAAGGAGATTTTCTGGTCATTGTGATCGATTTCTTGTCTGGTTTTGCATAAAGTTTTGTTCTTTTTGTGATTTTCCTGTGATTGCTGAGCGCTAGGGTTTGGATTTTGGCTTCCAAGTATAAACATTTGAAGGACAAGAGGGTTGGTTATGTTTCAGATGGTTGGTTGGATTGGTGTGAAGAAGCCAGTAGGAGCTGCAAGAAATGTGGAATCTTTATGTGATTCCCTTTGGCTTCTGAATGTTTTGTGGAATTACTGATAAGTGTTAAGTCTAACGAGGACCGAATTGGACAAAATTGATTGGGGACTTCGCTTCTGAATGATGCGACATGGAGGGAAACTTAAATGCTGGAAGCATGATGTCGGGAGCTTCGTATGGTGTGCTGGCTTTGCAAGGAAACATGTACATGCATCAGGGCTCGATGATCCATCACCCACCGGTGTGTGACGCCTTCGGTGTATCAGGCAGCCACTTGCAGGAATCTGATCACCGAGAAGGTGTTTCCATCATGGATTACCATAAAGGAGAGCGTGGCAGGACCTCAATGAGCGATGACGATGAGCCAATCTTGACCGAGGATGGAGTTGATGCTCAAAATGAGGCTGGCAGAGAGAAGAAGGGCTGTCCGTGGCAGCGAATGAAGTGGACTGATGCAATGGTTAGGCTTTTGATAACTGCGGTCTCTTACGTAGGAGAAGATGCTCCTTCTGAGTGTGGTGGGAGGAGGAAGTATGCAATATTGCAGAAAAAGGGGAAGTGGAAGGCCATATCAAAAGTTATGGCCGAGAGGAGATGTTATGTGTCACCTCAACAATGTGAAGATAAATTCAATGATCTTAATAAGAGATACAAGAGGCTCACCGATATCCTTGGTAGGGGTACATCTTGCAAGGTGGTTGAGAATCCGGCACTTTTGGACCGTATGAGTAATCTCTCAGAAAAGATGAAGGATGATGTGAGGAAGATTTTGAGCTCAAAACATCTTTTCTATGAGGAGATGTGCTCCTATCATAATTGTAACCGGTTGAATCTACCTGCTGACCCAGCTCTTCAACGATCGTTGCAGTTGGCACTCGGAAGTAGAGATGAGCATGACAGAAGGAGAGGCTCACATGAAGATGTTGATGAAGATGATCAAAGTGCTGACGGTGATGACGAGGAAGGTGATGCTGAAGAGCATAATGTGCACGGGAATATGGTGGCATCATGCTTCCCAAAAAGGATGAGGCATGGGGTGAACCATGAAGAAGCGGTTTTTGGTGACACATCTGCTTTACAAAATTCTACTAGAAGCCTTCAACCTCAAGGCTTAACCTTAGATATGAACCAAGTATTTTCAGAAGGATCTAAATCAACACTGATACAGCAGCACTGGGTTAATTATCTGCTTCAGCTTGAGGAGAAGAAATTGCATATTCAGGCTCAGATGCTGGAGCTCGAAAAACAACGCTACAAGTGGCAAAGGTTTAGTAAGAAGAAAGACAGAGAACTAAATATGATGAGAATGGAAAATGAACGAATGAAGATTGAGAATGAACGCCTATCCCTTGAATTAAGGCAGAAGGAAATGGAGTTGGATCTTACTTCAAGGAAAACACTGTGATGCAAGATTATTTGAAGGAAGCCATGGAAGTATCAGTATGGTAAGCTTTGCTGATTCGAGGAAGTAGCTAATGATAAGCTTTGCTAGTCAATGGTTACTGCAGTCCTGGAGATCGAATGAGTTTATGACTCATTCTTTTTCTCTGTCTCCTTTTCCTTGTAAAGATGATCGGTAGCTTTTCTCAGGGTTGCCAGTTCTTGACTATTATAAGTATGATATGGTTTCTGTTGAAGATGATTTTCTCTTCTAGTGCAGGTGCAAAAGTATTTGTGTTCACTAAGAGGAACTGCATAATCATATTTTGAAAGTTACTCTTTAAACATTGGCCTGTGTCTGGTGGTGGTGGTGTCAGATTCACTTGCCAAAGGCTGGAAGTTTAAAACCTCAATTGACATTTTTTATTTTTTCTTACCCTTTTGCCAAAAAAAAAATTTTATTTTTTGAAAGTTTACATACACATCAGAATTGTTTAGAGTGATATGTTAATAACAGAAACACAGGTTGAGTATGAGGCGCCAGAAATGTTTTTTTTTTTTCCGAATGAGTTATCAAGTAAACAGTAATGTGAATGTCTCTCACTTTTGGTTCGGTGAATTTTGTGTCAATTTATAATAATTGACCGTAAGCTGAATGAGCTCTTCTTGCTTAAAACTTGATTCTTCTTTTCTGACTTATTTGAGGGCTATTGTGTTTGTTTGTTCATGGTGCTCCAAGCATTTCTTATCATTTTAATATTTTTATCATATAGTAGATTGGAACCTAAGTTCTCATAGTTGTCCAAGATCCAATTTAAAGCATTTATTGTATTTTTTTTTTAAACTGACTTGTGTTTTCTCATCATACTTTGATAAGTTAGGTCTTATTATATATTTATTCTTCAATATATTTGTTTGACTTCTCAAGTCTTTAAATTCCCAAGTATCAACTAGCAGGATTTTGGCCTGATGTTGTAGATGTTTGTGATTAAATTAAATGGGGGAAAATTTTAGTTTTAACACATATAATAGGGAAAGGCAAAAATACAACTTATGTGATAGAAGTATATCCCTGGTTAAATATTTGATGAATTAAAATGATGGCGAATGACCATCCACAGGAGTATCAGCTGAGATGGCAAAGTTAGAAAGTACCATTGACGATAGACAAGTCTCAGGCCAGTAAGATTGAAACTTGATCTCATGGTTAGATTGTTCCTTTTCAAATTAAAAAAAACAATTGTTTTGGTCCTTTGCATGTGTCAAAGTTGTCTATATTGTGACCTTATGCAGACCCATATTAGTAGGAACTTATTATATTTATTGATTCTTATTTTTGAGTTCTTCTACAGTTGATGTGAAAATAGTATATCCATTTAGTTTGGCTGAAATCAATCCCTTTTTTTTTATGATATGGATTTCATATTGAGATCTCATTAGATAAGAGATCTGCTTCCTATTTTTCCTAGTTAACTAAAGCCTTAAGCCCCAACCTATATAAGAGTTAGTATTTGGGACAACTTATGTTACTCTTAAGCGTGTTAGTTAACTTATAAGAGTTAGTATTTAATGTGTCAATTAACTTAATAAGATCTTGATAGTTTATCGGAAGGTTCGAGACTCAAATATCATTTTTATCATTTATCCTTTATAAAAAAATAATTTAAACAAACTTTGTAAGACAATAATCTTTCAATGTTTTTTTGGAGAGGCAATTCGCCTCCAAATTCTTTGTACGAAGATTTGATCATCTAAAGTAATTTTCTTTTTTAAGTTAGTACTAAATCTTCGATTGAATGAGGTTATGGGTAGAGCCTAAGCTACGTGAGCATGCTTGTTCCTCGCTTGATGCTTTATACAACCCATTAATGCTTTAGCATATGATTCCTATTAATCACAGCAGTGTAACCACAAATTGAGTTAAAAGGTTGAAGAAGAAGAAATGTTTGACAAACGCAATCTTCCCCCTACGTATATGTACATATACATATACATATATTGCTTAATCACTAGAAATAATGAAAGTTGGAGGATTCAAAATTTTCAGTTCATCCTTCAAAGGTAGTAATCAGAAATTAATAGCTGCAGCATATGGATCTCAAGGTTGTATTATAATGCTGAAGGTTTTAAATCCTTCAGCATTCAGACAATCGAATTCCGACGGTAACAAATGAGACCCATCTTTCAAGGAATACAACGCATATAACGAACAGATAAATCAACAAATGCATGTTTTTTGTAGAACTCGCAATGTCATCAAATTTCTCTGTATAATTTCCAATACTAGTCCTAATTGACTCGTCTAGTAGACACCCTAGCTTGACTTCAGGCTCTTGCAGAGTGTTTTGTATGCTTCCACGCAGAGCTTGAATTTTTCCTCTGCTACTGCCTGCAGTAAAAGAAGATGCTTATTAAACATGTGATGTCAAGAAAAATGGCCAGTTACACAGCCGAGCAGGTGCAGCATGACATGCCATTGCACAAATAAGACGTTAAAAGAACTTTATGGAGGAAACATATCAAGCCTAGAATGGACATCAGCTGCTTGGCTAAAGCACATTAATAATCCGCTCCTTCAAACATTAACTCAGATAGAAAACTCTCCCTCCTCAATTCAAAAGGCAAATTCAAGACTGTTGCATGGTTGCAGCAGGATTAAGTGTGACACCATGTCAAACTGGGTTCACTTTTTCTCTCTGTCATTAGCACTAAATTGTAGAGTAAGACTTGGAAATCTTGCTATTGAAGCACTAAGAGGGGGGGGGGGGGGGGGGGGGGGGTGAATTAGTGCAGCGGAAATCTTTCAGCGATTAAAAACGAAAGCTGCGTTCGTTCGATAAAAACTATTTTGATGCAAAAGCCGATTCTAAGATTACTTATGATTAAGTGCAGTTTACGTCTAAACACAGTTTGCGTCTAAGCGCAGTTTACGCAGTTTGCGTCTAAATGCAGTTTGCATCTAAATGCAGATTGCGTCTAAGCGCAGTTTGCATCTAAGCGCAGTTTGCGTCTAAGCTCAGATTGCGTCTAAGCGCAGTTTGCGTCTAAGTGCAGTTTGCTTCTAAGCGCAGTTTGCGTCTAAACACAGTTTGCAGTTATAAATAGAATCAAAACGTAAATGTAAACTGCAATGTAAAGATCGTACGAAAACACTGATTTACGTCTGAATGCAGATTCGGAAAGATCAGAACTTAGAAACTTGTTCGTAAAAGCGCAGAGAGCAGTAGCTATGTAGGAGGTTTGCAGTAATGATAAAGTGCTCAAAATAAAAGCAAACCAGAGATTTAGAGTGGTTCGGTCAGTCTTGACCTACTCCACTTTTGGCTTCCTCCACCGACGAGGTCACCGACGTCAACTAGAGGCCTTCCTTCAATAGGCGAAGGCCAACTGCCCTTTTACAGTTTCACTCCTTTTGACGGGCTCAGGAGACAACCCTTACAGAACCTTTCTCTCCTCTCTTTACAACTCAAAACTTGAAGAACAGAAAGAGGAGAACTTTTGGACTTTACACAAATTTGAGCTCTTAGAATCACAGAAAAGATCAAGAATTCGGTGTAGGTCTGTATCTTTTCAGTGCTGAATGAGTGGGGTATTTATAGGCCCCAACCCAGTTCAAATTTGGAGCTCAAAACGATCAAATCCCGGAATTCCGGGATCAGGCGGTTGCACCTCCTGACTGGGGCGGTTGCACCGCCTAGCAGAGCTCGAAGACTGAGCCTTTGGGCGGTGCTACCTCTGTCAGGGGCGGTTGCACCTCTCTGCCAGAGCTCGAAGACCGAGCTCAGGCGGTTGCACCGCCTGACTGGAGAGGTTGCACCGCCTGGCAGAGCTCGAAACTTGAGCTCTGGCGATGCTACCTCCTGACAGAGGAGGTTGCACTGCCCAGTCTCGCTCAGAGACTGAGCCCTAGGCGGTTGCACCTCTTGGCTGGGGCGGTTGCACCGCCCAGTCTCGCTGGGAGACATAGCCTGGGCGGTGCTACCTCCCTGCCTGGGCGGTTGCACCTCCCACAGCAACCTGGGTCCGAATGGGTTGAACCATTCGACCCAATTTGAGTTCTTCAGGGGCCCAATTGCCCCAGGATTAAGCTAATGGGATCACCTCCCATTTCTAACTTAATCAAAGTGCTAACTACGATTATTTCCTAAGACATATTCTGCAGCTTGCTTCGGTGCGTCACTCGCTTCCTCCGGCGAGTTTCCGGCGAACTTCCGTCGATCATCCGATGAACCCTCGGTGATGCTCCTACGGACTTCCGGCAAACTCCTGGACTGTGACGATCCACTTGGCAAGTTCCGACGAGCTCCTTTGGCAAGCTTCTGGACTTCTCGGATTTGTTCCCGCAGAACCTCCGACGACTGTCCGAACTTCCGTCGAGCTCTCGAACTCCCAACGTGATCATTGTCATGACTCCGGCGCAACTCCTGCTGCATGTCTTACTTTCATCGTAGTTAATCCTGCACACTTAAAACAAAAACTTCGATCGAGACAATTAATCCTAAGCAATTAACCAAGTTGTCCGGCATGTCATTGGTCCCTCGACGCTTCGTCCGATTCTTCGGCGCATCGTCCTTTCCTGCAGCCTATTGCCCAATCGGCCAGTTGACTCTGCAACTCCGATATCCTTGGCACAATACCCGCTCTTCTTGGCCCGATGCCCGAGTCCACGGCCCGAAGCCTTCTGTCGATACGTCGACCGATCCACGGGCCCAACGTCCAATCTTCTGACATGTTCCTCCAGCACAACATGATTTTCCTGCTTTAATTGTCTCATCTTGATCGAAGTATCCTGCGTTACTCAAAACGCAGATTAAATCATAAACATATATCAAGTGGTTTCATTATCAAAATACGAGATTCAACAATCTCCCCCTTTTTGATGATGACAACCACTTGATGACGGAGTTAACCTTAACTCCCGAAGTTTAAACAAACTCCCCCTATCAATATGCCATATTGATAGAAACTCTTAGATTCAAAAATCTAAGCAACATGTCATCAACATACTTCTCCCCCTTTGTCATCAACAAAAAGGAGAAGTACCACAATCAAGTGTTTATGATATTGGTTCAACTCATTGCATGAAAAACATAATATCAAGTTTTATCATCATGCAGTTTTGAAGCCAGAAAATTTAGCAAATGTTATATCATGCTTAGAACATTCAAGCTATCAAGTTTTAGATATGTAAGTTTTACAGCATACAAGATAGCACTTTTATAACATGCAAGCTAGCAATGTTGCAACATTTTAGAACTTGCAAGCTAGCAATTTAGAGATGTTCAAGAAGGCAACTCTTGCTTCTTGAAATATGCAAATTGCAAGCTAGCAAATTTTTACGATATGCAAGTTTTGCTTCTTGAGATAGGCAAGATAGCACTTTTGCAATTTTTGTTTGGCAAGCTTGTGATGTTCAAGATAACAAGCTCTTTCTTCTCTTTTGAGAAGTGTCATTTTTGCTTTCTTTGCAAAGTGCAAGCTAGCAAAATGCCAAACTAGCAAGAGATAATGTTTTACATGAGGCAAGCAAACAATTTGGCAAGTGTTACATTTGCATCTTCTCTTTAGATGTGCAAGAAAATAAACAAGTTTTTGCATTTTCTTGACATTTCAAGCTAGCAATTATCGGTGATGTTCAAGATAGCAATTTCTTCTCTTTTGTAATTTTTGCCTTTTTCTTGAATTGTGCTAGCAATCTATCTCCCCCTTTGTCATTGTCAAAAAGAAGGGAAAAACCCTTTACATCAATTTCTAAATCATGACAAAGGTAAGTAATCATTCTTATTTGTGCATCATTATAGTTTCAATGCACAAATTCATTAACATTACATTTGATACCGAAAAATCAATCATCATCATGAGCATATCAACCATGATATTCAAGCATTCATGATATATCATTTTGGCAACATGATCATAGATATTCAAACGATGGTATCTAAATGTCAGAATTCATTACATCCTATTATGCATGATCATTAACTCCTCATTTGTATTTCATGTATTATTTCATTTCATCTCATAAGGAATATCAAGAAGAGTTATTGGATGATGAGATAAATATTTTATGAATACACGGAATATCATAAGTGTTTCATGTATTCATATTATCACATGAAGCATATTATCATTTTTAAGATTCATAACATGAATAACGTTATTACTATTTCATCAAAATCAATTTCAAGATTCACACAATATCATGAAATCATTAATCTCGATAAGATGGGAAAAGCATTTTCTTTTTAAGTGATTCTTTTAACACATCATAAAAAACTCATTCATAATTCAAGTGATTTACAAGATATCATAAATGAATTTATCACTTGTATTTCATCAAAATCGAGAACTCTAGAGATAGAAAATGATTGAAGCATTTAACATGATTGAAGCATGATTCATATTTAAAGTGTATCTTATGTCGTAAATACGAATCAAGCATTTGTCAAATCTGAAATCATCCTCAAAATTACATTCAATAAATTCATGTATGACAAGTATAGATTTATTGAAAAATCAATAAGATAGAGGATTACATTTTAAGTGTTCATCAATTGTAGCATTTCATCATATGGTAAGATATCAATGCGTAAAACTGTGAAGCAAGATTTTGTTATCATTACATGATGTACACATTTCGAATATTTTAGCAAGTGTAGCATTGCATCACATGGTAAGATATCAGTTCGTACGATGCAAATTTTTGTTTGATATCTTGATACAGGGCATATGGCAATCATATATTTCTTGGTGATGCAAGTATGGCCTAATCATAGCATCAGTGATAGCAACCATATCAACATCAGTAATAGCAACCATATCATTATCAGTGATAGCAGGTATGGCCTAATCATAACATTAGTAATAGCAACCATATCAATTCATATTTTTCTCCCCTTTTTTAAGTGTTTCATCTTAAGTGATCGATTTCATGTTAGCATGCCTTTTCATTTATGTCAAATGAAAACATGCATCAACGTTTAGGATCGTAAAATGAATTTCATCATAAAACCATCAATCACAAAAATCATCATGTATAACTTTAAAATCTCATGCATAAAATCGTCAAATCCTAGTATCAAAACTTTAATATTTTCATTGCAACATTAAGCAAGGTTTCATTGAACATAATTTTGAATTATTCTTATAAATGCCTAAAACTTCTTTAGTTTTAATTTATATGATTGACTTTATAATAGCATGCTCAAATCTTTATTCTTATGTCAAAACCATACATCATATTTAACAAACAAAGACAATGAAAAATATCAAGCCTTCCAGACAAAAGCCATGTATCGTCACTGAAAAGCAATATGAAAATCATCAAAATATACATTCTTGCTTCTCAAGCACATAAATAAGATTTAATCTCACTAGGTGTACAATCATTAGATTTCTATCTTGCATTAACATAAGACATGCAATTTTCATTATCATTTTCAAAATTACAAGCATGATCATATTTTTGCATTTTCATTATTAAATTATTAAAAATGTAATTTTGAAGAAAATTTAAAGAAAAAAAAAATGCATCATGAAAAACATCATGTAATTTCGAAGTAAATTAAAGGCATTTTGATTACCTCAGCGTCGAAAGGCGTAAAGGCGTAGTTTGCCACCTCGCCTTTGTTGATTTTCTCCTCGTCTTCAAAGGAGCTCGATTCATCCCAATTTTTTTTCTTCTTCTTGCGTTCAAAGCAAGTAGTTCCGTTCTTTTTACTTTTTAATTTTTGTTTCATTTGTAGTTTAAGTTCACTATCACTTGAGCTTATGCTCGAGTGGTCTTCAAATGTTCTATGTCCCAAATCCTTCCTGTTCTTTGGAAGGTGGTTCTCAAGTTCTTCACGTGCATTGCACGTCATTTCATATGTGATCAATGAACCAATTAGTTCTTCAAGTGGAAATTGGTTCAAGTTTTTCGATTCTTGAATAGCAGTTACTTTTGAATCCCAAGTTTTAGAAAGTGAGCGCAAAACTTTGTTAACGAGTTCAAAATCCGAAAAGCTTTTACCACGTGATTTTAAACCATTGACGACATCCGTAAAACGGGTGTACATGTCAACAACGGTTTCGCTTGGTTTCATATAAAAAAGCTCGAAATCATGTAGTAAAATATTAACTTTCGAGTCTTTGACTCTACTAGTTCCCTCATGCGTGATTTCAAGAGTGCGCCAAATATCGAAAGCCGTTTCGCACAAAGAAACCCAATTGAACTCATTTTTGTCCAAAGCGCAAAATAAGGCATTCATAGCCTTTGCGTTTAAAGAAAAATACTTCTTCTCCAAATCCGACCACTCGTTCATCGGTTTAGAGGGAAGTTGAAAACCGTTTTAAACGATATTCCATAAATCCAGATTCAGAGAAATCAAGAAAACTCTCATTCGAGTTTTCCAATAAATGTAGTCCAATCCGTTAAAGAACGGTGGACGAAAGACCGAAAAGCCCTCTTTAAAGCTATGAAGAGCCATTTCTCTCGGGTGTAAGTCCGAAATGAGAAATACCGGGCTATGATACCAATTGTTAGGATCGAGAGCACTAAGAGGGGGGGGGGTGAATTAGTGCAGCGGAAATCTTTCAGTGATTAAAAACGAAAGCTGCGTTCGTTCGATAAAAACTATTTTGATGCAAAAGTCGATTCTAAGATTACTTATGATTAAGTGCAGTTTACGTCTAAACACAGTTTGCGTCTAAGCGCAGTTTACGCAATTTGCGTCTAAATGCAGTTTGCGTCTAAATGCAGATTGCGTCTAAGCGCAGTTTGCATCTAAGCGCAGTTTGCGTCTAAGCTCAGATTGCGTCTAAGCGCAGTTTGCGTCTAAGCGCAGTTTGCTTCTAAGCGCAGATTGCATCTAAGCGCAGTTTGCGTCTAAACACAGTTTGCAGTTATAAATAGAATCAAAACGTAAATGTAAACTGCAATGTAAAGATCGTACGAAAACACTGATTTACGTCTGAATGCAGATTCGGAAAGATCAGAACTTAGAAACTTGTTCGTAAAAACGCAAAGAGCAGTAGCTATGTAGGAGGTTTGCAGTAATGATAAAGTGCTCAAAATAAAAGCAAACCAGAGATTTAGAGTGGTTCGGTCAGTCTTGACCTACTCCACTTTTGGCTTCCTCCACCGACGAGGTCACCGACGTCAACTAGAGGCCTTCCTTCAATAGGCGAAGGCCAACTGCCCTTTTACAGTTTCACTCCTTTTGACGGGCTCAGGAGACAACCCTTACAGAACCTTTCTCTCCTCTCTTTACAACTCAAGACTTGAAGAACAAAAAGAGGAGAACTTTTGGACTTTACACAAATTTGAGCTCTTAGAATCACAGAAGATCAAGAATTCGGTGTAGGTCTGTATCTTTTCAGTGCTGAATGGGTGGGGTATTTATAGGCCCTAACCCAGTTCAAATTTGGAGCTCAAAACGATCAAATCCCGGAATTCCGGGATCAGGCGGTTGCACCTCCTGACTGGGGCGGTTGCACCGCCTGGCAGAGCTCGAAGACTGAGCCTTTGGGCGGTGCTACCTCTGTCAGGGGCGGTTGCACCTCTCTGCCAGAGCTCGAAGACCGAGCTCAGGCGGTTGCACCGCCTGACTGGAGAGGTTGCACCGCCTGGCAGAGCTCGAAACTTGAGCTCTGGCGGTGCTACCTCCTGACAGAGGAGGTTGCACCGCCCAGTCTCACTCGGAGACTGAGCCCTGGGCGGTTGCACCGCCCAGTCTCGCTGGGAGACATAGCCTGGGCGGTGCTACCTCCCTGCCTGGGCGGTTGCACCTCCCACAGCAACCTGGGTCCGAATGGGTTGAACCATTCGACCCAATTTGAGTTCTTCAGGGGCCCAATTGCCCCAGGATTAAGCTAATGGGATCAACTCCCATTTCTAACTTAATCAAAGTGCTAACTACGATTATTTCCTAAGACATATTCTGCAGCTTGCTTCGATGCGTCACTCGCTTCTTCCGGCGAACTTCCGTCGATCATCCGATGAACCCTCGGTGATGCTCTTGCGGACTTCCGGCAAACTCCTGGACTGCGACGATCCACTTGGCAAGTTCCGACAAGCTCCTTTGGCAAGCTTCTGGACTTCTCGGATTTGTTCCCGCAGAACCTCCGACGACTGTCCGAACTTCCGTCGAGCTCTCGAACTCCTAACGTGATCATTGTCATGACTCCCGCGCAACTCCTGCTGCATGTCTTACTTTCATCGTAGTTAATCCTGCACACTTAAAACAAAAACTTCGATCGAGACAATTAATCCTAAGCAATTAACCAAGTTGTCCGGCATGTCATTGGTCCCTCGACGCTTCGTCTGATTCTTCGGCGCATCGTCCTTTCCTGCAGCCTATTGCCCAATCGGCCAGTTGACTCTGCAACTCCGATATCCTTGGCACAATACTCGCTCTTCTTGGCCCGATGCCCGAGTCCACGGCCCGAAGCCTTCTGTCGATACGTCGATCGATCCACCGGCCCGACGTCCAATCTTCTGACATGTTCCTCCAGCACAACATGATTTTCCTGCTTTAATTGTCTCATCCTGATCGAAGTATCCTGCGTTACTCAAAACGCAGATTAAATCATAAACATATATCAAGTGGTTTCATCATCAAAATACGAGATTCAACAAAATCTACCTCATGAGTACAGGTATAAAGGACATGAATTGGGCATACACCTCAGAACACAGCAAAGCCATTAGTTGGCAACCAAAATTCAATACAAGAAATAGGTTCCAGTCCTTCCTTTTGGGTATTGAGCGGATAAGTAAATTGGTAAAGGAAACAAACCACAGAAGAAAATCAAACCCAAGGAGAAGATATAGTGGGCCAAGATAGTAGATATACTAATTCAAAGATGGTCACAATTGGGCCAAATCGAGCTTTGCTTTCTACAAGCTTGACTAGATTTATATTAGGGGAGCTCAAGCTCAGCTCCATACTTGAGTCAAGCTAGAAATAATGTTCGAGCTTGACAACTATAGTGTTTATAGGCTCAAGCTTGGTTTAAGTTCAGTTCACCACAAATTTATTTAACAAGGCAGAAGGTTTACATGTTAGATGTTAGGGTTAAGGTTCATTTTAACCTCTATGGTTTTGGTCATGGACTTCTTAAGCCCTTATGGTTTACTCGTGTCTAAAATAATCCTTATATTTTCAAAAATATAACATATAAGCCCCTCCTATTAAGTTTGAGTTAACAGACGTTAGAATCTACTTACATGACATACTAACTCACAATAAATTATTAATATAATGACACATGTAATTTAGGATTAAAGTCCATTTTAGACCCTGTAGGTCCATTTTAGACCCCATGGTTTTGACTATAGACCTTTTAAACCCTTATGGTTTACTCGTGTCTAAAATAACTCTTACATTTTCGAAAACATAATATATAAGCCCCTCCTATCAAGATTGAGTTAACAGACGTTAGAGTTTGCTTACGTGACATGCTGACTTACAAAAAATCATTAATATTACACGTGTAATTTAAGTTTTTTAAAAAATTAAGACATCTATCAATGACGGGAGGAGACGTCATCATAAAAGCGACCACCAGCAACAGCACTGAGCCGCTGCTGCCTAGCAAGGCGTCATACGCACACAGCCTCTCCCGCGTTGAGCTTAGGAGTTTCCGAATGTCACTCGCCAGCTCCAGGGCGCATGCCACCACGACGCTGCCCGCCATCGCGAACAACACCTGCTCTGATCCCAATGAGTACCACCATACCTTGTAAGCCACCTCCCTTGCGAAACATGGCATCACGAAGATAGAGAGCATGCGAAAGGGTTGAGCTGGTCCATGAAGCCCTCCCGCTCCCGCTCGCTCTCCCTGACCAGCTTGTCGAGGAAGCAAAAGCGACGAAGGTCGTAGCGATGGACGAAGGCGGAGAGGCATAGGTAAGAGAGATCGAAAGCAGAGGTGAGGGAGAGTTGGACCACCATATCATAGGCACGGTGGCGGGTGGGGGCGCAGGAGAGGCCGAAGTGGGAGGTGGTGGGGACAAAAATGCCCAGGAGGAAGAGGGACCAAGAGACCACTGTGTGCTTAGCGTCGGATTGATCGACGCACATCCACTTTAGGCAAGACCAGAAGCTCCTGAGCTCATCATCAGCGCGAGAGAGGCTGCATGCATACAACGCCCTACGAGGCAACAGTAGCTTGGTGCTACTACTGGTGGTTGCTTTCACGATGATGCCTCCTCCCGCCATTGATAAAGGTCTCAGTTTTTTTTTAACTTAAATTACACGTGTTATTATATTAATAATTTATTGTGAGTCAGCATACCACGTAAGTAGACTCTAACATCTATTAACTCAAATTTGACGGGAGGAGCTAATATGCTATATTTTTTAAAATGTATAGATTATTTTAGACACAAGTAAACCATAAGGGCTTAAGAGGTCCATGACCAAAACCACAAGGGCTAAAATGGACCTTAACCATAAATTACACGTGTCATTATATTAATGGTTTATTATGAATTAGCATACTACGTAAGCAAACTCTAACATATGTTAACTCAAACTTGACGGGAGGGGTTTATATACTACGTTTTTAAAAACGTAAAGGTTATTTTAGACACGAGCAAACCATAAGAGCTTAAGAGGTCCACGACTAAAACCACAGGAGCTAAAATAAACCTTAACCTAGATGTTACAAGTTTAGTTTTCACAAAATTAATTTTAGTCTCATTTTTTAAGAGTATTGGATTCATCTACTTTGATACTTAATGGAGTCAATTTTTAGTCTCAGATTGTAAAAGAGTATTCTTATGATCACTCATCTACCCATGATTGGAAGTTATGAACTTGTCCTTGAAATTTTTCATTAACAAATAAGCTCGTTCAAGAATCAATAAGTGGGATTGTTCACGACAAGGATTGAAATATCGTACCATACCGGAGTTTCGACTGTCGCTCAGTACGGTATAGTATGGTACGATACTGTATACCGAGCGATATACCGTTCGATATATATATATATATATATATATATATATATATATATATATATATATATATATATATATATATATATATATATATATATATATATAAAATAAAAATTCGACGACGTCGCCTCTCTTCTCCCCACCGAAGCGACGTCGTAGAAAAATGAGGCAACATCGCCTCCGCAACGTCGCATATATATATATATATATATATATATATATATATATATATATATATATATATAATTAAAAAAATCTTATATATATTTATATATAAATATTTTTATAAAAGATGATATCGCCCCATGTGGGAGAAGGGAAAGGCGACCAACGTCACCTTTTATAATATATATATATATATTTATTTATATTTATATATAAATATAAATATAAATTTGAATTGAAGACCTTGGTTCACGAGCTTACTAAGCCTAAATGTGTAAGGTTTGCCTTGCTCTAGCTTCACTCATTTAACAAATGAATTTGAGTCAGAATAAAAAATGGTGTACTAACTTTGGCAAACAAGCTTGAGAGAGGCTTTAACGAGCCAAAAAACAAGCTGTTTTGCAAACAGTTTTTGCAACCCTAATCAAAGGATAAAGATTGTATATTATAATAATGTTCAAGCAAGAAAGAATTTTCTCCACTACAATAACTGATCTTGGACATTCCTGACTTTTGCAGTAAATAATTAACTTGCTTATTTGTTCTCCAATGGCTGGTGAATGAAGTCTTGATCAAGTAGGCCTCTTACTATCCCATTTTATAGAGATGATAGCTCAACATACCAGCACAAGATAATGAGAAAAGTTTAAAGCAGACCTGTGAAGTTCCTTCATGCTTGTCAGGGTGCCACTTTAAAGCAGATGAGCGGAAACTGGTAAATAAATCAGAGATGAACAAGAAATTAGAAAGCTAGAAGCATTATATCTTGAAGCTGAGCTGTCCAGGATAACATTAACTTTCATACAGCTACAAAAAATAACTTACGCGCATTTCACATCATCTAATTTTAGGGGACCCACGAGTGGCAGTCCAAGAGCAAATCTATGGGATTGCAGGCCAATATCATTTGATTCATCTTCCTCTTCAATATCGCTTTCGCTCCACACTCGTGTCCTAGCTTTAGCCTGCTGTGAATGATCTCTCCACTCAAATCCATTAGTAAAATTCTCAAAATGAAGTCTGTCCTGAGAATTAAAAGACCATGTAAAACATCTTTGTCCGCCAAAGCTAGCTGAGAATTTTGTCTTAGGATGCCCACAGTCATCATCCTCATCATCAAAGCTTTGCCCATTTTTTCTACCTAAACAAAGATGTTATGTTTGTGAAATGAGACTCAAAGCAATTATCTACAGTAACAGCACAAACTATGAAAAACAATATAGAACAAATCCTTGTTGAATATGCCTATCGGCGCTGGTAGAACTTGTAGTTAGAAAAACTGCTGCACCTTGAATTGTTCTTTTTTCCTTAATCTACTAAGTTGCAGTGGTTTAAATAAGCACCTAGGCGCTTGCCTAGGAGCTCGCGTGAGGTAAGGCGAGGCGAGGGCCGAGCACCTCAAGTTTCAACCAGGCAACGCACTTCAGTGAAGCATCGCCTGGGCACTTGCCTAAACCCAAGCGTCGGGTGCTTCAAGTAAGCGTCCGATTCAAACGAAGCAACCGAACCAAAGTTTTCAATATGGCTCAATTGAACAGTAGCTAGTTGGTTTGATTGAACCAACTAGCTACTTTCTTTTACCGTACCCGCAAAACCCACCCCTTGCACCCCTGCATGACCCCGAGCCATAAACCCTAGCATAGCTTCTACCTCCGTCATTGACGCTTTCTCTGCTACTGCCTCTGTCACTGATGCATAGGACCAAGGCTTCCTTTATCGTCAACGGACGAGTCCAACGATCTAGCTTTCTTGCACAATTTCTTCTATTGTCGTTGTTTCTGTATGCAGCTCCTTCCACCGTCGAGGGAGAGGATTGCAACTTCATCCACCATCGACGGATATCTCTCAAGCTTCCTCCACCCACGACGTCACCGTCCACAACTTCCGTCGCCGCTACTAGTGTCTGTAACTTCCTCTGCGGCCTCTATTGTCATCCAAAGCTTCCTCCGCCTCTGCCTCTGCCTCCGCCGCCGTCATCTGAAAGTTCCTCCACAATCACTGCCCTCTCCTTCTCCACTTTCCATTGTCGGTGACTCTTTTCTCCCTCTCTAACTACTATTAATAGTTTTGTTCTCCCCCTCTAATTATTGTTAGTAGTAAATAATATACTGTTAATAGTAAATTATTAACTACTGTACAAAGCAATCTCTATTTAGATTAGTAATATACTATTTAGACTTTAAACTGCTAATCTCTATTTGTTTAGAACTATTACTAAGGTTTCAGGATTAATGACAAGTATACAAAGCAATTCAGAAGATTCTTCAAAAAATTCAAGAAGGATCCTGCTTGGAAATATAATTATCTAAAGGATTCTAAAGATCCTAATACAGTTACTTATATCTTTTGTGATAAGACTCGTAGAGGTGATATTTTTCATGCAAAGCAGCATCAAGTAAAAAATTTCAAGAATGTATCAGTATGCAAGGTGTCCACCTGATGTAAAAGAAGAGTCGTTGGCTTATATGACTTAAAAAAAGATGCAAAGGAATGAATCTTATAGAAGTTTACCTAAGGATAATGTCAAACATATTAGAGATGATGAAAAAAAAGATTATTCTGAAGGTGTCAATTCAAGTAAAAAAAGAGTAAAAAGGGACAGAAAAGGAAAAATATCATAGCTATTAAAAAGGGTAAAAAGGGACCGATAGACTTATAGAAGTTTCAAGGATTACAAAAGCAACAAGAGCAAGTAGGAGCAAAATTAAGACAAATAAATATAAGTAATGGTTGTGATAAGAAAATAAGAAGGAGAACAATTCAGCACATTACTTGCTTCTTCTATTAAGCTAGCCTTCCCCTTAGTACTCGTCGTTTATATAGTTTATAGTTTTAAGGAGATAATTGAAGCTATTGGAAGATATTATGGAAAATTAAAACCTCCAAATTATTATGAGTTGCGAGTTCTATTATTAGAAAAAGAGTTAGATTATACAAATAACTTATTAAATGTCAAAATCATAGGTAAAGCATAATTGCTCTATTATGTCACATGCTTGAACCGCCAAGAGACATAGGAGTATAATTAATTTTATGGTCAATTGTTATTTAGAAATCATGTTTGTAAGTCAATAGATGCATCATCTTTTATAAAATCTATAGAAAAGATATATGAGTTGCTTGACAAGTTTGTGGAAGAAATTGGGGAACAAAATATCGTCCAAGTTATAACTGACAATGAAAGTAACTATGTGTTAGTTAGTAAGATTTATCTTTTGAATTTTTTAATCTTTTAATTACTCTATGTCTCCAATTTGAATGGAAGAACAATGTGACTGTCTTATCAATTTTATTATCCTTTGTCTTGAGTAAATTACTTGAAGTAAAAAGGCAACACTTATATTGGACTTTATGTGCGGCAAATTATATTGATTTAATGTTAAAGGATATTGGAAAGATTTCTAAAATAAAAAAAAACTTTGAAAAGGGCAATATTTATCGTTGGATTCTCTATAATCATATTGGGGTTTTGAATATGATGGGAGAATTCACAGGCAACAAGGAATTAGTGAGATATGGTGTCACCCGATTTGCTACTTCTTAACATTACAGAGCGTGCATCGTCAAAAACATAACCTAAGAAACATGTTTACCTCGAAAAAATGGGTTATAAACATATAAGCAAAAGACGCGAAAGACAAGAGGGCCGATGATATCATCTTAATGTCATCCTTTTATAATCTTATAATTTATATATTAAAAGTAATAGGCCCTCTTATTCGAGTCCTTCGGTTGGTAGATAATGAAAATAAGCTTGCAATGAAATAAACTTATGCCGCTATGGATAAAGCAAAGGAAACGATTCAAAAGTCTTTTGATGAAAATGAAGAAATGTATTAAAAAATATTTACAATCATTAACGAAAGATAGAATTGTCAACTTCATCGTCCATTACATACAGCAAGATATTATTTGAACCCAGAATTCTTTTATAGAAATACATCCATTGAGTTTGATGCAAAAATTATAAATAGGATATATTAATGCATTGCAAAATTAGTTCTAAACCTTGAGATGCAAGATAAGATCATACGTGAATTATCTTTATACAAAAATGCTGATGCTCTTTTTGGAATTCCAATGACAGTTCGATCTAGGACAACTACATCCCCAAGTTTTACTAAATTTATATTATTAATTTTATGTATAATATATTATTACTAATAATCAAGTAAATTTTGCAACTAAATGATAAAATCTATTTGAAACTTATGACTATCAAAATTCTTAATTTGACATGTAGTTTTACGGGTTATGAGCATAACTGAAGTGTCTTTGAGTATATAAGGATCACATAATATTTTTGTTTCAATTGACCTATTGTTCTTAGATGCATGTATTAATATATTTTTAAATTATATAGCATGACAGATTTATACAAAGAGAAGAAATCGATTATAGCATCAACAATTATATGATCTTATTTATATAAAGTATAATCAAGTATTGAAGACTCATCATAATTTACGAAATAATATTAATCTAATCTCATTACAAGATATTGATGATTCAAATAAGTGGTTAGTGGGGGAAATAAGTGTGAACTTACAAGATGCCAAAGATAACCTTGTAATTGAAGATGACAAGTTGACATGAGGAGATATGGCAAGAGCCTTAGGTATTGGAGAATTATAAGCATATACAGGACAAATGATGAAAGAAAAAATAAGTGCAAAAGCCTCAAGCTCATCTCTTGCCATTGTCGAAGAGGAGTTAACATATTTTGATGAAGATAGACGAGAGGAAGAAAAAGATGATATATTTAGGAATGACGATGTTAATTATGATGATAATTAAATTTGATGTATATTTAGTAATAACTTTATTGTTTTGAATCTTCTAGCATTTTTGTTATTAGAAGATGGATAATGTGACTTGGTACTCTAGATTTTTTTAATTTGATATCATAATTTTATTTATATAATCATATTTATCAATTATATATTTTTTATATTTCAATATTTAAAGCATCTCACTATGCCCGAGCAAGCGCCTAGCGCCTCGAGTATTTTGAGACCTTGGCACCTAGCAATTTTTAAATTACTACTTAGTAGTTTAAATATGACTTTTCTTAGACTTACTTTTACATTTAATTTCTCCACTAGCATTTGATACAATAAAGAAGGCCATATAAGATTGAGACAAGAGAATCTTATGCCATTGATAATTGTAAATACCAGTAACATGGTACTTGGAAGTCTCATCTCCCTCAACCTTATTTGATTTTCTTTAATTTTCTTTATTTGAAAGCATTCTATACCATAGTTGTAAACTTTATTGCTCTAAGTAAATTATTTTACATTTTCTAAAATGCCAGGTTGCTAATACTTAATTAGTCAACACCAAGAAGAAAAGAAAGTATGTATGTATGTATGTATATATATATATATATATATATATATATATATATATATATAAAGTTAAAAAAAAAAAAAAAAAAGGTCGACTACCTTGTCGCCCTTTTTGGCACGTAGGAAGAAGAAAGTTTCTTCTCCCCGCTCGATATATATATATATATATGTATATATATATATATATATATGTATGTATATGTATGTATATATATGTAAATATATATGTATATATGTATGTATACATACATATATATATATATATGTATATATGTATATGTATGTATACATACATATACATATATACATATACATATATATATATATATGTATATATATATATAAGTAAAAAAAAAGGGACAATTGCCTCGTCACCCTTTTTGGCGCATAGGAAAAAGAAACCTCAGGTTCTTCTCCCCAAACGAGCAGAAAACGAGGCGACATCGTCTTTATATATATATATATATATATATATATATATATATATATATATAAGTGAAGAAAACAACGTTTTCACCGAGGCGACGTCTCCTATTTTCTGCCCGCGATGTCGCCTCTCTTCTCTCCATGATGCCGAGGATTCTTCTCCTCGCATGGATGAGGAGAAGTCACCGACAAACGAGGAGGGAGAGCGGCGCCGATCTCCAAGTTCTTCTCTTCTTCTCCGTTTTCTTTCTTCCTCGGTTAATACCACCCTTCTCCCTCTTCTTTCTTCTCCCTCAGTCACCGCCCGATTTAGGACGGTAACGAGGTGGAAATAGCCCCAATCGACGGGTACCGGTCTGCTGACGGACCGATACGTACCACCCGATATAGGCAGTATTATTTGAAATTAAAATCCTTGTTCTGAATAGCAGTAGCATGGTAGTTCCAGAAAACTAATTAGTCTACCGAGTCTTGTGATTGTACATACTACACCTCACAATTTAACTATTATAATATGGATCCCACAACGACACTGTTGTTAAAATGTCTATTAAACGAAGAACAAGGTAAAAAAGTGACTCACGTTGGATTCTGCCACATTTGCTTTTTCGATGGTTTGATGTTCTCTGATGCTTTGGTGTACCCGTATATTTTGGTCGTTGATGTTTGTCCGATTCATGTGAACTATCTTCTACTTTGAAATTTGTACTGCTTTTTCTATCAGCACGCCATGTAATATCTTCATCCTAGCAATATCATGCACAATATAGGTAAGTTTGACTAATTGCACCCGGAAAAAATGCAAGAATTTACGAAGAAAGAATAACATATATTCAAAGGATAGAACTGTATTTACAAGAGAAATTCAGTGAGTACCAATAGGATACCCTGTGGCTCTCAACATGCTAGGAGAAAAGGTGACAATGGCAGTTATAAAGCTGGCCCCAAAAAATCACTAAAGAGATGCATAATGCATATCGGGCACAAAGTACTGAAAACTGTACCTGAAAATACTGCTTGGAGTGTGTTCCATTGAAAAGAATATTTTTAAGAGCACCCCTTGCATCTGCTCGCTTTTGATGAACTGAATATCTGATGTAATTCTGTTCATAAAGTAGACAAGCAAATGTAAGATAAATCATTAAACTACTGCTAAACAATCAATCAACCAATTACTGCAGATTCATTGCATGAATTGGATCATTGCTTTTCCAAGATAGACATATTCCAATAAGCACATACAGTTACCAAGGATCAACAATTGGGCAACTATAGATGGACTCAGCATTTTTTAAAAACAAATTTCGGATTTGCATGGCAGGCACATTAGGCAGCAAGGACTATTCCATGTAAATGTGTGACATTATTTTAATTTTCCTTTTCTGTTGTTAACTATTAACAAATTTGTGATATTAATAAACCAAATGAAAGTGATGAGACTCGGAGTGTAGCAAAATTACAGGTATAAGAGAATAAACATAAAAAAGTGAATAAGCTAGAAAAAAAGTCATTTTGTATCAAATTACAAAATTTTCATCCTCTCCCGAGCTCAACACACATAAAACAGGTAAAAAAGAGACAAAGGAAGTTTCATATCAAATGGAAAGGAAGCAGACCAAGGATTCGGATAGAAGCACTTGAAGTCAAAAGAAAAAGTTCTGACCATGAGAATATAATCAATGTGTTTACGAGGAATGAGACAATCTACTGTCCAGTACAAGTCCAAGCCAAATTAAATACCCTACTTTACAGAAAATCGTATTAGGCCAAGTTTAATCCAAGGATTCAAACTCAAAGAGGGCAACATGCTAGAGTTAGTCTTTTCCTTTTTCTTTCTTTTTCCAGCTTGCTGCTCCTTTACAAACCCAAAATTCACCTCAATCAAATCCTCATTTAATTACAGGAATTGTTGATTCACGGAAGGGGACCTTTCTAGCTAAACACAATTGGTTAATCATGCTAGTTGGTATGCCACTGTATCAACCAGCATAGGACAAAAGCCATCTAGCTACAGAACAGCACAGCATAGATCAACGTATCTTGTACAAATACCTTGCTGGCATGGTAGATTTCAGCCCGGTGCCAATCAAAAAGACAATCCTTATCTGATGTTAGACATAATGTTACCTCCGAACATCCAACTCAACCAAAGACAAATATGTAATCTCATGCCAAACAGAATGCAAGCAGATTGTATAGACAGACAATAGTACCATATGTCATCACTAAGCATCATGAATTATACCTTTTTTCTTTTCCCTTTTTTTTAGTATGAATCAAGTCTTTTAAAAAGTCACAACATATTGGGTAAATATGGCATTTACAAATATGAAAATAGTTACATGCTAATTGAATTGTCGATAAGGAGCCTTTACAAAAAGTGTGCTGCTATTTAGGGGGTGGGTGAATCATATGGGCCCCACACATCATGTTTGGGAGAGAGGAATCACCCAGGGAAGAATCTTGGTAGTGAATCACAGCAGCATTTTTGTTAAGGAAAGCACAGTTTCGAAAGTACCACGAACCCAAAAATACTCAACAATAACTAGAATCAAACTTAATAATTTCCTCATGCTTTCCTTTCCTTCCTCTTTTTCAAAGCCTGGCATTTCTCTTTTATTCATTGTTTTGACTGTTCTGATATTAACCCTCAATAATGTGTCATATAGACCTTTGTTCTAATGGCTATCGGCATGTCAGTATTCTATGTTCCTTAGAAACCAGCCCTGCAGGAAAAAGGAAGTATATAGCAGTCAACAAAGAAGCATTTGAAATCCGTGGTACACTGATTTGTATCTGATGAGCAAACATGTAGAATGCTGGTGTTTCTCCACCATCCCTCTCAAAAAAATTGTAATTTACACAACCTGGCCTCATGAATGTTCATGACTAATGAACAAAGATATTTACATTGGCATGATATATGAAAACAAAAGACCTAGAAAATGGAGCAACGTAGTTAATTAGAAAAGTACGGATGGTTCAGATTTATCGCACCTTTGATGGTTCTTCATGTCTTCTTTCATCCTGAAATAATTTGATCACAGAAGTTATGGTCAATTCATGAGGAGACAAAAAGGCAACATATTTACTCATAAATGTTAAGAAAGTAGCCATCCAACTCAAAGTGAGCAGAACACTTTTTCTTTTTCTTTTTTTGTTTTTCTGAAACAAGATTTGATAACACGGAGTCAGTCATGCTTCTCTTCCAACTTGTATAATTTAAGAAGATAATATAGTCAGTTATGCTTCTCATAGTAGGCTATGCTTCTCTTTCAATTATCGAACTAGCAGATTTCACATGAATATGCCTAAGACACCCAAAAGAAAAGCAACTGAAGCAACTGAAGCAAAGCTGGTAAATAATTTTAGGAGTCCACAAAAAATATCAATATAATCACCTGGTGAATATCTGAAGAGATGGTACATATGCAATTAAAAAAGACTATTGTATCACAGAATTTACTCCTTAACTATAAGCACATAAAAAAATCTCCTGACCGGTGTAAACATATCTACCCCTGCAATTGCTTACGTGACTCTATCATCGAGAAGAAATCCTCGTGTATCAAACAGCATTGAAAGACGTGAAAATTTGTATCTTGTATTATCCCATAAGTACGAAAGAAATGATGGCAAAAGGCAACAATTTTCCTACCCAAACAAAAAAAATAGTCTAAAGTATAAAAAAAGAACCCACAGGTGAATCTCCAGAAGTAACCGCAACAACAACCGACCAAGAAAAGAGAAATGCCAGTTCTAGGTCGAGCGAACAAAGACGAAAGAACAAAAGAGAGGGGAGAAAGGGAAACAAGGGGGATTCGGGCACCCACCTCGCGGCCCAAATTGGAGCTGCGTTTGGCGAGGGAGACCGGAGATGAGTGGAACAGCGCGGAAGCGATTGGCGGCGAGAGGGAACTCCATTCCCGTGACCTGAGCACGTTCTTCAAGGCCGCCACTTGCATCTCTATGCATTCAGATACAGCATCTCCAAACTCACGGCTCGTGACATGGAATTCGAATGTCGCTGATTGTAAAGCTAGGATCGTACGAGGTCTGCGTTGCCTCCGTCGTCTCTCTCCCTCGTCTTTAGGTTTTAGCCTTTCCCTTATATCAAGTCATCCCTGGCCGTGGGCAAGCTGGGTTAATCCCCTAAAAAGCAGTAGATTGGGTCGGGCCGGGCTGATGTCTCCTACTTAGTGTTTCAAAATAAAATGCACGCGATCTTAAATTCAATTATATTTTTATTGGGTCAACTGAAAATAAGAGTGAAAACAGCACTCATGTTCTGTTTCAATGTTTTGATCAAGGAAAAATAAATCATTGATTTGAGTCCAAATGTTTCAAATGTATGCATAACAAAATTCACTATATCGTGTGTTGAATCTGCTGATTTTTCTTTTTTATACATACATACATATATATTGTGTAAATAATTGCTTGTGTAAGAACAGCACTCATATATTTACTATATAGTTAACCTTCTAACTACTGCAAATTAAATGTTAGCTAAAACTCTAATTTACTTTGATACCATTTTTTTAACCATTAAAGACTCTATTGATGCTAAAATATTGATGGTTCTTTAAGCATCTTATTATATTTTTATATACATCTTTTAACTCAAACAAACTATTATTAATCTTGATTAGAATAGATTAACTTATTCTCTTTTTTTTATGAAAGTTAACTACAATAATATATGTGGAGAATCTTAAATTAGTTATCAAAGTTAGATTGAGTGGAATGATCGGATTGAAAAATTAGGAATCAAACTAGCGATTGATATGAAATAAACTCACTTACTTGATCGGTTATTTTAAAAAAATTGAAATAAACTTATTGTCCAACCCCATTTTTGGATAACCCAATCTAGTTTTATAATATAGCTAAAGTTATTTAAATGCTCTTAACTTATATCTTTTTTATTATTTATTTGAAGGAGATATACAACAATCTTGATATTATGGTTAATGCAAGAAAGAAAGTGGTCATTTTCTTTCCCAATGATTACTCTCTTTTTACATTTTTTTAATCTTCTGTTAATCGCTCTCTTATGGTTAATGCAGGAAAAAAAAGTGGTCTTTTTTTTTAAAGAATTCAATAATTTATTTATAAATTACACCTTATAAATAGATTGCTTATCCGTTTATCCTCTACACGATAAGCTTTATAAAGTATATTAAATTTAATAATTTTTTAGGGAGACTTCCGCATAGAGCTTCAGTTTTTTAATTTTTCCATATAGTCCTATTCTTTATTTTTACTCTTTACGGTTGTGTACTTCCCACAATGATGCCTGAGAATAAGTTTAAGATGGCTTGACTCTCTCCTTGATCTAGTTTAAATCTTTAGTTTTTATATTTATAAAGTTTCAAATTAATAAGTTTGTTAGAAAAAAAATATCGTTGGCATCTTGATTAGCTCGATGTAGTTCATACTTATATGCGAAAGTATTGAATTTCGGATTTTGATGATAAAACTAATTGATAGTGTTTATGATTTAATTGTATTTAAGTGACGTAAGATTAGTTTCGATCAAGGAAAGACAATTAAAAGCATGAAGAATCATGTTGGGCCGGAATAGAACATGTCAGAAGATTAGACGTCGAGCTGGAGGATCGGTCGACATATCGGTAGAAGTCTTCGGGCCATGGGTTCGAGCATCGGGCCAAGAAGAACGAAAATTGTGCCAAGAAAATCTGAGTTACAGAGGTCAACTGGCCGATTGGACAATAGACCGCAAGAGAGGACGATGCACCGAAGAATCAAACAAAGCGTCGATGAACCAATGACATGCCGGATAATATAATTCAAGCGTTATAATAATTGTTTAGATCGAAGTATATTTTACTTGTGTAGGATTAACTACGATAGTGATTAAGGCATAAAGCCAAATGAAGCCCCGGAGTCAAGAATGAGATTTCATTGGGAGTTCGAGAGTTCGTCGAAAGTCCGAACGTTCGTCAAAAGTTCTATCGGAATTGACCGAGAAGTCCAAGAGCTTGCCAGAGAAGCTCATCGGAACTCACCAAGAAGATTGTTGTGAAGTCCATGAACTTGCTGGGAGTCCGCTGGAATATTGTCGAGAGATCATCGAAAGTTCACCGGAAGAAACCTAGACATATAGACTTATTTAGCTTATTGTATGCCTTAAATTTCGTAGTTAACACATAATTAGGTTTGAATTGGGCCAACCTAATTATGGACCAATTGGGCCCATGTATGGACTGTGTTGGGCCCAATGAAAGGCCCAAACAGTGACCCAACAAATAACTGTTAGGATCGAGAGCACTAAGAGGGGGGGGGGGTGAATTAGTGCAGCGGAAATCTTACAGCGATTAAAAACCAAAAGCTGCGTTCGTTCAATAAAAAAAAAACTATTATGATGCAAAAGCTAATTCTCAGTTTGTATCTAAGTGCAGTTTGCGTCTAAGCGCAGATTGCGTCTAAGCGCAGTTTACGTCTAAACACAGTTTGCGTCTAAGCGCAGTTTGCGTCTAAACACAGTTTGCGTCTAAGCGCAGTTTTACGTCTAAGCGCAGTTTACGTCTAAACTCAGATTTACGTCTAAACGCAGTTTTACGTCTAAACTCAGATTTACGTCTAAACGCTGTTTTACGTCTAGACGCAGATTTACGTCTAAACTTTGAAACTCGTTTGTATACTCGCAGAAAGGAGTATGCAGTTGAAATCAAGACGTAAACGTGAACTGAGAACTGATGATTGTGAGAGGAAAGCCGATTTACGTCTAAATGCAGTTTTACGTCTAAATGTTGAAACTCGTTCGTAAAATTGTAGAGGACAGTTTGCAGTTATCAATAGGATCAAAATGTAAGTGTAAACTGCAAAGAAACTCTTTCGTAAAAGCACCGAAGACAGTTCTACAGAATCAAACGTAAACGTAAACTGTAATGTACGAAAATACGAATTTACGTCTGAATGCAGATTCGGAAGAACAGCACTTAGAACTTGTTCGTGAAAGCGCAGAGAGCAGTAGTAATGGAGGAGGTTTGCAGTAATGATAAAGTGCTCAAAAATAAACGCAAACCAGAGATTTAGAGTGGTTCGGTCAGCCTTGACCTACTCCACTTTTGGCTTCCTCCACCGACGAGGTTGCCGACGTCAACTAGGGGCCTTCCTTCAATGGGCGAAGGCCAAACTGCCCTTTTACAGTTTCTCTCCTTTTAACAGGCTCAGGAGACAACCTTTACAGACCTTTCTCTCCTCACTTTACAACTGAAAACTTGAAGAACAGAAGGAGGAGACTTAAAGGCTTTACAACACTTTTGAGCTCTTAGAATCACAGAAAAGATCAAGATTTCGGTGTGGGTCTGTTTCTTTTCAGTGCTGAATGGGTGGGGTATTTATAGGCCCCAACCCAATTCAAATTTCGAGCTCAAAACGATCAAATCCCGAAATTCCGGGATCAGGCGGTTGCACCTCTTGACTGGAGAGGTGGCACCGCCTGGCAGAGCTCGAAGTCTGAGCTCAGGCGGTTGCACCTCTCGACTGGAGAGGTGGCACCGCCTGGCAGAGCTCGAAGACTGAGCTCAGACGGTTGCACCTTCTCTGTCAGGGGTGGTTGCACCTTCCTGCCAGAGCTCGAAGACCGAGCTCAGGCGGTGCATCTCCTGACCAGAGAAGTTTCTCTTCTCTGCCAGAGGTGATCGCCCCTTTCTGCCAGAGGTGGTTGCACCTCTCTGCCAGAGGTGGTTGCACCTCTCTGCCAGAGCTCGAAGACTGAGCTTAGGCTGTGCATCTCCTGGCCAGAGAGGTCGTACTTCTCTTCCAGAGCTCGAAGACTGAGCTCGGTGATTGCATCACCAGGCAGAGCTCGAAACTTGAGCTCAGGCGGTGCTACCGCTTGACAGAGGAGGTTGCACCGCCCAGTCTCGCTTGGAGACTGAGCCCTGGGCGGTTGCACCGCCTGGCTGGAGCGGTTGCACCTCCCAGTCTCGCTGGGAGACTTAGCCTGGGCGGTGGCACCTCCCTGCCTGGGCGGTTGCACCTCCCACAGCTTCTTGGGTTCGAATGGGTTGAACCATTCGACCCAACTTGAGTTCTTCAGGGGCCCAATTGCCCCAGGATTAAGCTAATGGGATCACCTCCCATTTCTAACTTAATCACCGTGCTAACTACGATTAAATCTAAGACAATTTCTGCAGCTTTGCTTCGGTACGTCAATTGCTTTTTCCGGCGAGTTTCCGGCGAACTTCCGTCGATCATCCGATGAACCCTCGGTGATGCTTCTGCGGACTTCCGGCAAACTCCTGGACTTTGCGACGATCCACTTGGCGAGTTCCGACGAGCTTCGCTTGGCAAGCTTCTGGACTTCTCGGATCTGTTCCCGCAGAACCTCCGACGACCGTCCGTACTTCCGTCGAACTCTCGAACTCCCAACGTGATCATGAACTTGACTCCGGCGCAACTCCTGCTGCTTGTCTATCTTTCATCGTAGTTAATCCTGCACACTTATCTCAACACATAGATTAGACAACAAATGACAATTGACTTCATCATCAAAATCCGAGATTCAACAATCTCCCCCTTTTTGATGATGACAATCAATTGATAATGGAGTTATCCTTAACTCCCCCTGTCTATATGCCATAGTTGAGATAAGTCAACCTTGAATTCAAGACCTAAGAATTCAAGTGACGTATTGATAAGTTAGATCAGTTAAACATATCAATACTCCCATCATGATACCTATCATGATGTATCTCTTCAAGGATGATGTCAAAGCTTGACATTCATCATCAAGTTTGTATGATAGTGTTTGTGACTATTCATCATGTAATTGAACATTATCATTTAAAGCTCGAAGGACTATTACATGATGCACACATATTATCATTCTAGCAAGTTTGCATTTACTTCACAAAATAGGATATCAACTCAAGACATAATGCAAACTATAGCACATGTTTCATATATCTCTTGGTGATGCAAGGATGGCATTGTGCAAACATTATTTATAGCATCACTCAAGGTATTTCTAATCACAGTGTTTATCAATTCATATATTTCTCCCCCTTTGTCATCAACAAAAAGCATTGTTATACAAGGAAGACCAATTTAGACGAAAGCTTATAGAGGGATTTTACATAGATTGCTTTGAAAACTTCTTCCCCCTTTTGTTATAATTCATTTTACCCGTAAAGATATTACAGAATGACATACATATTCAGGAATCACTTTATCAGATTTATTTCAAAAAACTCATTTTTCATGAAAGTGTACGAATAAATCTGTTTTATAGCATTCGAACAACTAAGATGCATTTGGACAAGATTTTGTTACAGATATAATCATAGAAAATGGCATTCATGTGATCTGATCATTCAATATAGTCCGAAAAATAATTCTAACAAGTTTATTTATTCAGACACATGAGTATTCCTAACTCTCTTCTAATGAAATCAAATTGTTCTTCACTTAGAGGTTTTGTAAAAATGTCAGCTAGTTGATGTTTAGTATCAATGAATTCTATGGTTACGTCATGATTGGTGACATGATCTCGTATAAAGTGATGTCTAATATCAATATGTTTTGTTCTTGAGTGTTGTATAGGATTTTTGGTTAAGCATATTGCACTTGTGTTATCACATTTAATTGGAATATTTTTGAGATGAACTTTATAATCTTCTAAGGTATTTTTCATCCATACAACTTATGCACAGCATGCACTTGCTGCAATATATTCAGCTTCGGTTGTTGATAGTGCAACTGAGTTTTGTTTCTTTGATGACCAGGAAACAAGGGCATGTCCTAAAAATTGACATGATCCTGATGTGCTTTTTCTATCTAATCTACACCCAGCAAAGTCAGCATCAGCATAAGCAATTAACTCAAAATTTTCTGATTTTGGGTACCATAATCCTAGATTTGTGGTACCATTAAGATATCTAAATATTCTTTTAACTGCTTTGAGATGAGACATCTTAGGGTTTGATTGAAATCTAGCACAAAGTCCTACACTGAACATGATGTCTGGTCTGGTTGCAGTGAGGTAAAGTAAACTTCCTATCATACCCCTATAAGTTTTTTGATCAAAGCTTTCTCCACTTTCATCAATTTCTAATTTAGTGGAGGTGCTCATAGGAGTGTTACTGGCCTTTGAGTTGTTCATGTTAAACCTTTTTAATAAATTCATGGCATATTTAGTTTGACTAATAAAGATGCCATTGCTTAGTTGTTTGATTTGTAAACCTAAGAAGAATGTTAATTCTCCCATTAAGCTCATTTCGAATTCAAGACTCATAGTTTTACCAAACGATTCACAAAGAGATTCATTTGTAGAGCCAAAGATGATATCATCAACATAAATCTGAACAATGAGAAAATTATTTTCAAAATTCTTGATAAACAATGTAGTATCAACCTTGCCTTTTATGAAATTATTTTCAATGAGAAAAGAACTAAGTCTCTCATACCAAGCCCTTGGGGCTTGTTTTAAACCATAGAGAGCTTTAGTTAGTCTAAACACATGATTAGGGTAGCCATTATTTTCAAATCCAGGGGGTTGTTCAACATAAACTTCTTCGGAAATGAAACCATTTAGAAAAGCGCTTTTAACATCCATTTGAAATAACTTAAAATTATTGCAACTGGCGTAGGCAAGGAGCATCCTTATGGCTTCCAATCGAGCCACAAGTGCGAAGGTTTCTTCGTAATCGATACCTTCTTCTTGGTTGAAACCTTTGGCCACTAATCTAGCCTTGTTTCTAACCACGATACCATTTTCATCTTGCTTGTTTCTAAAGACCCATTTAGTACCAATAACTAAATGGTCATTTGGCCTAGGAACAAGCGTCCACACCTCATTTCTCTCAAATTGATTTAATTCATCTTGCATTGCGATAATCCATGAATCATCTTTCATGGCTTCATCAACACATTTGGGTTCAATTTGGGAGAGAAAGGCGGCGTTGGCACAAAAGTTTTTAAAAGAAGATCGTGTTTGAACCCCCTTTGATGTGTCTCCTAGGATTAGCTCCTTAAGATGAGCATCTATATACTTCCAATCCTTGGGTAAGGATGTTTCGGAAGTGGATGCATCCAAGTTGCTAGTTGGAGACGGGGTTTCGTTTAAATTCAAGGAATCAAAATCATCATCAAGATCATTTTTCTTAATTTCTGAAATCTCATTGAAAACAACATGGATGGATTCTTCAATAATTAAGGTTCTTTTATTGAAGATGCGAAAAGCTTTAGAAACCGAAGAATAACCAAGAAAGATTCCTTCATCAGATTTAGCATCGAATTTTCCTAAGTTATCCTTTTCATTCAAGATAAAACACTTACACCCAAAGACTTTGAAATATGAGACATTGGGTTTTTTGTTATTCCATAACTCATAAGGAGTTTTGGTGAGTAAGGGTCTTACTAGGACTCTATTTAAAATATAGCATGCAGTGTTTACAGCTTCGGCCCAAAAATATTTGGGTAGGCTATGTTCATTCAACATTGTTCTTGCCATTTCTTGTAAATTTCGATTTTTTCTTTCTACTACCCCATTTTGTTGAGGATTTCTTGGAGTAGAGAAATTATGGTTATATCCGTTGAGTTCACAGAATTCTTGGAAGTCATGGTTTTGAAATTCTCCACCATGATCACTTCTAATTGACGAAATCATAGATCCCTTTTCATTTTGAACAAGTTTACAAAACTTGGTAAAATATCTAAAGCATTCATTTTTCTGTTTTAAGAAGTAGGTCCATGTATATCTGCTATAGTCATCAATAATGACAAAGGCGTATTTGCTACCTCCTAGACTCGATGTAGAGATTGGTCCGAACAAGTCCATATGGATCAATTGCAAGGGTCTAGAGGTGCTTATTTGATTCTTAGCTTTGAAGCTACCCTTAATTTGCTTACCTAATTGGCAAGCATCACATACATTATCTTTGATGAACTTGATATGAGGAATTCCTCTTACAAGTTCTCTAGATGATACTTGAGTGATTAGTTTCATGCTAGCATGACCTAATCTTCTATGTCATAGCCAAGCATCCTCATTCATAACGGCAAGGCACATTTCATCACATAAGTCATTGATGTCAATAGTGTATACGTTGTTTTGTTTTAATGCAATCATAGATATATTTTTGTGTGGTTTTTCAATGATGCAAGCATTAGATTCAAATCTTATAATATATCCTTTATCACATAATTGACTAATGCTCAAGAGGTTATGTTTTAAACCATCAACTAGTAAAACATCTTCAATAGAGAGGTTGGATTTGTTACCTATGGTTCCTTTGCCAATGATTTTACCCTTGTTGTTGTCTCCGAAGGTGACATATCCTTCGTCTATGCTAGTGAGCTTAGAGAATTGAGATGGATCTCCGGTCATATGCCTTGAGCATCCACTATCAAGGTACCATTTCTTGCTCCTAGCTTGCGATTGTTTAGTTTTCTACAAGAAAGGATGATGTTTAGGTACCCATTTGCTTTTGGGTGCCTCATAAATAGATCTACATTTTCTATCATGTTGCATAGAGTTTATCATGGTTCCTTTAGGAAACCAAATTAATTTGTTTGGACTTATTTTCTTGAATGGACAACAATGTGTCTTGTGTCCAGATTTGCAACAAAAGTTGCACTTGGTTTGGTGTTGAACATGTAAGATGGAGCCTTTTATGAAGGTGGTTGGATTTTGGTGAGGATTTCTCACAAATCCAATCCCGCTCCTTTTTGGAATGTGACTCTTGTTTGCAAGGATCATGTTTAATGACTTGCTACCAACCTCGGATTTCTTCAAGGTGTCCTTGAGTAGCAGGTTTTCTTTTTGCATAGTTTCTAAATCATGACATTTGATACATGAATTTAAACTATCATGATGTTCGACTTTTAACTTATCAAACTCACAAGTAAGACTATCATGCATCTTTTTCAGCAATTTATATTTTCTACTTATACTCTTGCATTCGTCAAATAAGTCATTGAAAGCATTTAATAATTCATCGAAAGATAAATCAGCATCTATTGAATTTGTTACCTCGTCTTCGATGGCCATTAAGGCGTAATGAGCAACTTGCTCGGTGTTGGACTCCTCTTCCTCAGATGCGCTCGAATCATCCCATGTTGCTTGGAGCGCCTTCTTCTTTGTTGTTCTTTTCTTGACTTGGGGACAATCACTTTTGTAGTGTCCCGGCTTTTTGCATTCATAGCAGATCACTTGGTCCTTTTTGGGTTCAAGTTTATTTTTTGCATCATTCTTAAACTTGTTTCTTTTAAAGAACTTTTTAAACTTTCTTGTTAGAAGTGCCAAGTCATCATCACAGTCCTCATCACTTGAGTTTTCTCTCAAGTGGCATTCTGACGTTTTGAGTGCCATATCCTTCCTGTTCTTTGGAAGGATGTCTTCTTGCTCTTCATGAGCTTTACAAGTCATTTCATAGGTCATTAGTGACCCGATTAGTTCTTCAAGAGGGAAATTTCGCAGATCTTTTGCCTCTTGAATAGCGGTGACTTTAGGATCCCAACTCTTAGGAAGGGATCTTAGTATCTTATTAACAAGCTCAAAATCCGAAAAGCTCTTTCCGAGTCCTTTTAGACCGTTGACGACATCCGTGAAACGGGTAAACATGTCGCCAATGGTTTCACTCGGTTTCATCCGAAAGAGTTCGAAAGAGTGTAACAGCAAATTGATTTTTGACTCTTTTACTCTACTTGTGCCCTCATGGGTCACTTCGAGTGTGTGCCAAATATCAAATGCAGTTTCACAAGTTGAAACACGGTTAAACTCGTTTTTATCGAGTGCACAAAATAAGGCATTCATAGCCTTTGCATTAGAGCGAAAGCCTTCTTCTCCAAATCATTCCAATCGATCATTGGAAGAGAAGACTTTGAAAAACCATTCTCGACAAGATTCCATAATTCAAAATCCATAGAAATAAGAAAGATCCTCATTCGGGTTTTCCAGTAGGTGTAGTCCGTCCCATTAAACATGGGTGGACGTGTAATAGAATGGCCCTCTTGGTTTCCGGCGTAAGCCATCTCTCTTGGGTTTTAATCCTTTTGAGAGTTAACCGGGCTCTGATACCAATTGTTAGGATCGAGAGCACTAAGAGGGGGGGGGGGTGAATTAGTGCAGCGGAAATCTTATAGCGATTAAAAACCAAAAGCTGCGTTCGTTCAATAAAAAAAAAACTATTATGATGCAAAAGCTAATTCTCAGTTTGTATCTAAGTGCAGTTTGCGTCTAAGCGCAGATGGCGTCTAAGCGCAGTTTGCGTCTAAACACAGTTTGCGTCTAAGCGCAGTTTGCGTCTAAACACAGTTTGCGTCTAAGCGCAGTTTTACGTCTAAGCGCAGTTTACGTCTAAACTCAGATTTACGTCTAAACGTAGTTTTACGTCTAAACTCAGATTTACGTCTAAACGCTGTTTTACGTCTAGACGCAGATTTACGTCTAAACTTTGAAACTCGTTTGTATACTCGCAGAAAGCAGTATGCAGTTGAAATCAAGACGTAAACGTGAACTGAGAACTGATGATTGTGAGAGGAAAGCCGATTTACGTCTAAATGCAGTTTTACGTCTAAATGTTGAAACTCGTTCGTAAAATTGTAGAGGACAGTTTGCAGTTATCAATAGGATCAAAATGTAAGTGTAAACTGCAAAGAAACTCTTTCGTAAAAGCACCAAAGACAGTTCTGCAGAATCAAACGTAAACGTAAACTGTAATGTACGAAAATACGAATTTACGTCTGAATGCAGATTCGGAAGAACAGCACTTAGAACTTGTTCGTGAAAGCGCAGAGAGCAGTAGTAATGGAGGAGGTTTGCAGTAATGATAAAGTGCTCAAAAATAAACGCAAACCAGAGATTTAGAGTGGTTCGGTCAGCCTTGACCTACTCCACTTTTGGCTTCCTCCACCGACGAGGTTGCCGACGTCAACTAGGGGCCTTCCTTCAATGGGCGAAGGCCAAACTGCCCTTTTACAGTTTCTCTCCTTTTAACAGGCTCAGGAGACAACCTTTACAGACCTTTCTCTCCTCACTTTACAACTGAAAACTTGAAGAACAGAAGGAGGAGACTTAAAGGCTTTACAACACTTTTGAGCTCTTAGAATCACAGAAAAGATCAAGATTTCGGTGTGGGTCTGTTTCTTTTCAGTGCTGAATGGGTGGGGTATTTATAGGCCCCAACCCAATTCAAATTTCGAGCTCAAAACGATCAAATCCCGAAATTCCGGGATCAGGCGGTTGCACCTCTTGACTGGAGAGGTGGCACCGCCTGGCAGAGCTCGAAGTCTGAGCTCAGGCGGTTGCACCTCTCGACTGGAGAGGTGGCACCGCCTGGCAGAGCTCGAAGACTGAGCTCAGACGGTTGCACCTTCTCTGTCAGGGGTGGTTGCACCTTCCTGCCAGAGCTCGAAGACCGAGCTCAGGCGGTGCATCTCCTGACCAGAGAAGTTTCTCTTCTCTGCCAGAGGTGATCGCCCCTTTCTGCCAGAGGTGGTTGCACCTCTCTGCCAGAGGTGGTTGCACCTCTCTGCCAGAGCTCGAAGACTGAGCTTAGGCTGTGCATCTCCTGGCCAGAGAGGTCGTACTTCTCTTCCAGAGCTCGAAGACTGAGCTCGGTGATTGCATCACCAGGCAGAGCTCGAAACTTGAGCTCAGGCGGTGCTACCGCTTGACAGAGGAGGTTGCACCGCCCAGTCTCGCTTGGAGACTGAGCCCTGGGCGGTTGCACCGCCTGGCTGGAGCGGTTGCACCTCCCAGTCTCGCTGGGAGACTTAGCCTGGGCGGTGGCACCTCCCTGCCTGGGCGGTTGCACCTCCCACAGCTTCTTGGGTTCGAATGGGTTGAACCATTCGACCCAACTTGAGTTCTTCAGGGGCCCAATTGCCCCAGGATTAAGCTAATGGGATCACCTCCCATTTCTAACTTAATCACCGTGCTAACTACGATTAAATCTAAGACAATTTCTGCAGCTTTGCTTCGGTACGTCAATTGCTTTTTCCGGCGAGTTTCCGGCGAACTTCCGTCGATCATCCGATGAACCCTCGGTGATGCTTCTGCGGACTTCCGGCAAACTCCTGGACTTTGCGACGATCCACTTGGCGAGTTCCGACGAGCTTTGCTTGGCAAGCTTTTGGACTTCTCGGATCTGTTCCCGTAGAACCTCCGACGACCGTCCGTACTTCCGTCGAACTCTCGAACTCCCAACGTGATCATGAACTTGACTCCGGCGCAACTCCTGCTGCTTGTCTATCTTTCATCGTAGTTAATCCTGCACACTTATCTCAACACATAGATTAGACAACAAATGACAATTGACTTCATCATCAAAATCCGAGATTCAACAATAACACCATCGTGGCACAATCTCCCAAACTATGTCAGGTGGTGGTACCGCCGAGTGTCAAGCTGTAGGTGGTGGTACCACCCGTATCTCAAAATTTCGGGGATTTAAATTTTAGCTCCAAGTTTTGAAGCCATTTAGAGTCTATAAATACCCTAACTATTCATGCATAGAGTAAGAAGAAAAATGAACAAAAGCTCTATGTTTCTAGAGTTGAAAACCCTTGTAAAGTATAGAGTCCCTCCTCCTAAGATTTAGAGACCATTCTAAGGAAGAATGTGAGGAAATCTTTATAAAAATGGGGTGCAAATATTCTCTCCTGAACCTGTTAAAAGGAGAATTGAGTTATAAGGGTAGTTGATCTTCACTCATTAAAGGAAGATCGTTAGTGGATGCTAGTGGCCTCGACGGAAGAGGAATTGGCGGAGTGGATGTAGGTCACGACGATCAAACCACTATAAAACTCAGTTTGCATTTCCATTCTTGCAATTTATCTTTACTACAAACTACCTTACATCCTTATTGCTTTCACTATGCTTACATACTCTTTTAAGTTAATATAACTGATTTTCGATGAAATCGATTTTTATCATATAACGATTTTTCGAAACGATGATTTTATCTATTGTACTAATTCACCCCTCCCCCCCTCTTAGTGCCGACTTGTTCCTAACAGTTGATATCAGAGCCACGTTATTTCTCATTTAGTTTAATACCTAAGAGAAATGGCTCTTTTTGGATTTCAAGAGGGTTTTTTAATCGTTCATCCTCCTATGTTCAATAGGATGGACTATACTTATTGCAAAACTCAAATGAGAGTTTTCTTGCTTTCTATTGATTTAAACTTATGGAATATCATTGAAAACGGATATCAAAAGTCTTCTACTCCAATGAAAGAATGGAATGATTTAGAGAAGAAAATTTTTTCTTTAAATGTTAGAGCTATGAATGCTCTATTTTGTTAGGAAAAGAGTCAACACTAAGAAAGGAGGGTGAATTAGTGCAGTAGTAAAAATTACGTCGGTTCAAAACTATGTTGCGATTAAAATCTGATTTCGACGAAAACTGTTTCGGAAAGATCTTTAAATTGAAGGCATACAAAAGTGTAGTTGATGTAAAGCAAGGAAGGTAGTTTGCAGTTAAGATAAATAGCAAAACAGAAATGCAAACCGATTTATAGTGGTTCGGTCATCGTGACCTACATCCACTCCTTTGATTCCTCTTCCATCGAGGCCACCGGCATCCACTATCAGTCTTCCTTTAATAGGCGAAGACCAACCTCCTTCTTACAACTCGATTCTCCTTTTACCGGGTTTAGGAGAAAACCCTTACACCCCCACTTACTCCTCTCTCAACATATTCTAACACTTAGAATTTTGAGAGGAGTTTCACACATAATTACAATAGAGTTTTCTTTCCTTTTTGCTCTAGATTGTGTATGCTTTAACTAGGGATTAGAGGAGAATTTATAGGTCTCAAGTTGATTCAAACTTGAAGCCTAAAAACATCTCATCCCGGGTTTCCTAGGTACAGACGGTACCACCGCTAGTGTCAATTTGACACTAACACTACACTGGGTGGCACCACCGCCCAGACTGGAGGTACTATCACCTGGCACCCTGCTAGGGGCGGTACCATCGCCCAGACTGGCGGTACCACTGCCTGATATAGTCTCGAAAACTGTGCCACGACGGTGCCACTTCTTAGGTCACTGTTTGGGCCTTTCATTGGGCCCAGCACAATCCTTACATGGGCCCAACTGGCCTTTAATTAGGTTGGCCCAATTTCAATCTCAATTACGTGCTACATACGAAATCTAAGACATTTACTAAGCTAAACAAGTCTGTAAGTCTAGTTTCTTCCGACGAGCTTCCAGCAATCTTCCGACGAACTTCCGATGATCTCTCGGCAATGTTCCAGTGGACTCCCGGCAAGCTCCTGGACTTCACGACAATCTTCTTGGCGAGTTTCGACGAGCTTCTCTAGCAAGTTCTGAGACTTCTCGGCTGGTTCTTGTAGAACTTTTGACGAATGTTCGGACTTCCAACGAACTCTCGAACTCCCAACGAAATTATGTTCTTGACTTCGGGACTTCATTTTGCTTTATGTCTTGCTATCGTAGTTAATCCTACACATGTAAAAACATACTTTGATCTAGATAATTAATATTAAGCATGAATCATGTTGTCCAGCATGTCATTGGTCTATCGACGCTTCGTCCGATTCTTCGGCGCATCATCATCTTCGGCACTTTGTCCAACTGGTCAATTGATGCAACTCTGATATCCTTGGCTCAATATCCGCTCTTCTTGGCCCGATGCCTGAATCCATGGCTCGAAGCCTTCTGTCGTTATGTCGACCCATCCTCCGGCCCGACGTCCAATCTTCTGACATGTTTTCCTTCGACCCAACATGATTCTTTCTCCTTTAATTGTCTTATCTTGATTGAAGCATCCTGTGTCACTTAAAACGTAGATCAAATCATAAACACTTATCAATTAGTTTCATCATCAAAATTTGAGATTCAACAATCTCCCTATTTTTGATGATGACAACCAATTGTTGATGGAGTTTAAACAAACTCCCCCTATCAATATGCTATATTGATAGAAACTCTTAGATTAAAAAATCCAAGCAACATGTTATCATAAAACTTATGCATAACATCATACTTCCCCCCCTTTGTCATCAACAAAAAGGAGAAGTGCATCATCTAAGCAAGTGTTTAGACATAATTTCAAATTATTACATAACAAACAGTTTTATCATCATGCAAGCTAGCAAGTCTTGGTGATGTTCAAAATAGCAAGTTATACATCATGCAAGCTAGTAGTAATTAGAGATGTGCAAGTTTAGCATGTTTGCTTTTCTTTCGCAATGTGCAAGTTGCAAGTTTTTCTCTTTAAAATTTGTGAGCTAGCAAATTTTACACATATGAAAGTTGGTAAATTTTTGCATCTTTTGAGATAAGCAAGCTTTTTGCTTCTCTTTATGATGTGCAAACTAGCAACCGTTGCTTTTCTTTGCGATACGCAAGTTAGCAAATTTTGCTTCATTCTTGAATTGTGCAAGCTAGCATCTTTCTCTTTGAGGTGTGCACATTAGCAACTCTTTCTCCCCCTTTGTCCTTGGCAAAAAGAGGGGAAGAATATAATTTTGTAGTTCTTTTCCCTTTACATTAATTTTCACATTATGAGAATAATAAATTTGCATTATAAATATAATCTCATGTTTATCATTCAAGCTAGCATATATTTTTTTGTTCTCTTTTGCAATATGCAAGCTAACAATCTCCTTTTTCTTTTACAATAATGATTCAATCATATTATACGATATACAAATCATAAATATTTCAAATCATGATGGTATCAAAAAGTCAAATTACATTACATCCTATTATGCATAATCATAACTTTATATTTGTATGCTTCAAAATAATATCAAGAGTATTTCATGCATAATTTTATATCATCACATGAAAAATATCAAAAGAATTTTGGTGATGAGATGCATAAATAATGAAGATAAATTGTGAATATCAAGAGACATATTATGCTTTTTTTTTTAATAACTTAAATAGTGAAAAGAAAGAATCATAGTAGATAATCTTGATTTATAAAAAGAATTTTCAAGTTATAATTCTGAGAAATCAAGATAAAAATCATGGTTAGATGAAACTCATTCAATTCATCAAAATCATTTTCAAGATATTAAAAATGACATAAACAACTTTATCAATCTCTTAGTGAAAAATTGATAAGATAGAGAAAAAGAAAATTTCAAGAAAAATATTTTTTTCTTTTTAGTTGTTTCAATTCATGTGATTTATTTCATAGAAGCATGCCTTTATCTTTTTTATACCAAATGAAAATATATATATATTATTGTTTAAAACAAAAGTGCAAGATTTATTACGACAAAGATCAATAAGTCACTTTCATTATAGTAAAAATCAATAATCCATAAATCGCAAGATTCATCATGCATAATTTTGAATTATAAAACCATTAAACATGATTTTAAATCAATATGCTCAAGTTTTTGTATGAAAACCATCCATCTTGTTTAAAATTGAAAAAGCAACATTTCATCATTAATAACTTCAAAGTCTAATGCATAATTTAAATATAAAATCATCAAGCAAAATACTTATATTATTTTATATAAGTATGTCTTTTTCATTTATACTAAATCAAAACATGCATCGTCTTTAAAACCAAAAAAGCAACTTTCATTATGATAAAAATCGCAAAGATCATCATGCATCATTTCTAAATATAAACTCATTAAGCATGATATCAAATCATCATTACATTATTTCATCAAGCATGATTTCATAAGGCATTTTTAATCAAAATCATTTTGTTTGTTTATTATAAAACATGAAAATTTTAAAATCACTAGAAAGGTAAGCATGTTCCAATTTTATTTTTGTATTTTCATTAAACATTATTAAACATGTAATTTTTAAGAAAAGCAACTAAACTAAATTAAAAATAACTCATGAAAAAATATCATATAATTTTGAAATAAACTAAAGGCATTTTGATTACCTCATCGTCGAATGCCGTTAAGGCGTAGTTTGCAACCTCACCTTTGTTTTTCTCGTCGTCTTCGGATGAGCTTGATTTGTCCAAAATCGCCTTCTTCTTCTTTTTATATTCATTTTTAATTTTTTATTGTTGTTTAAAATTTTCATGAGTTCAAGTTCACCATCACTTGAGCTTATGCTCGAGTGGTCTTCAATTGTTCGAAGTCTGAAATCCTTCATGTTCTTTGGAAGGTGGTTATAAAGTTCTTCACGTGCATTGCACGTCATTTCATAGGTCATCAAAGACCCTATAAGTTCTTCAAGTGGAAAACGGTTCAAATCCTTGGCCTCTTGTATGGTCGTTACTTTAAAGTCTCAAGTTTTAGAAAGCGATCATAAAATCTTGTTTACAAGTTCAAAATCCGAAAAACTTCTACCAAGTGCTTTTAAACCATTAATGACATCTGTAAAATGGGTGTACTATTAATCATGCATTAAAAAATTAATCTTTAAATCTTTTACTCTATTCGTGCCTTCGTATGTGATTTCAAGAGTATACCATATATCGAAAGCCATTTCGCAAGTAGAAACCCGATTAAACTCAGTTTTTTCTAAAGCACAAAATAAGGTATTCATAACCTTTGCATTTAGACAAAAAGTCTTATTCTCCAAATCATTCCAATGGTTCATCGGAAGAGAAGACTTCTGAAATCTGTTTTCGACCATATTCCATAAATTTAAATCAATAGAAAGCAAGAAAACTTTCATTCGAGTTTTCCAATAAGTGTAGTCCGTCCTATTGAAAAAGGGAGAATGAATGAGAGAAAGTCCCTCTTGAATGTCGAAAAAGGCCATTTATCTTGGGTGTTAAACTAAATGAAAAATATTGAGGCTCTGATACCAACTGTTAGGAACAGAGTCGCACTAAGAGGGGGGGTGAATTAGTGTAGCGGTAAAAATTACGTCGGTTTGAAAAACCTTTGTACGATAAAATCTGATTTTGACAAAAATCATTTCAGAGAGATCTTTAAATTGAAAGCATACGGAAGTGTAGTTGATGTAAAGCAATGAGGCAATTTATAGTTAAGATAAATAGTAAAACAGAAATGTAAATTGATTTATAGTGGTTCGGTCGTTGTGACCTACATCCACTCCTCTGATTCCTCTTCCGTCGAGGCCACCGGCATCCACTATCGGTCTTCCTTCAATAGGCGAAGACCAACCTCCTTCTTATTAGGATCAAGAGCACTAAGAGGGGGGGGGGGGGGGGGGGTGAATTAGTGCAGCGGAAATCTTTCACTATTAAAATCGAAAGCTGCGTTCGTTTGATAAAAATGATTTCGATGTAAAAGCTGATTCTAAGATTACTTTAACTTAAGATTAAGCGAGATGACGTTAAAGTAAATCTACGAAGGTAGTTTGCAGTTTATGATGAAAATCAGAATGCAAGCGCAAACTAAAATGCGACATTCGTACGATAAAACTGGTTTACGTCTAAATGCCAATTTTGAAAATACTGAACTTTGAGATATATTTTATAAATGCGCAGAAGGCAATTTGCAGTTATGATTGAAATCAAAACGTAAATGTAAACTGAAATGTAATGATCGTACGAAAAAGTCGATTTACGTCTAAACGCAGATTCGGAAAGCTCTGAACTTAGAAACTCGTTCGTAAAAGCGTAGAAGGCAGTAGCTATTTAGGAGGTTTGCAGTAAAGATAAAATGCTCAAAGTAAATGCAAACCAAGATTTAGAGTGGTTCGGTCAATCTTGACCTACTCCACTTTTGGCTTCCTCCACCGACGAGGTCACCGACGTCAATTAGAGGCCTTCCTTCAATAGGCGAAGGCCAACCACCCTTTTATAGTTTCACTCCTTTTGACGGGCTTAGGAGACAACCCTTATAGAAATTTTCTCTCCTCTCTTTACAACTCAAAACTTTGAAGAACAGAGGGAGGAGAACTTTTGGCCTTTACAACAATTTTGAGCTCTAAGAATCACAGAAAAGGATCAAGATTTCGATGTAGGTTCATTACCTTTCAGTGCTGAATGGGTAGGGTATTTATAGGCCCCAACCCAGTTCAAATTTGGAGCTCAAAACTGTCAATTCCCGGAATTCCGGGATCAGGCGGTTGCACCTCCTGACTGGGGCGGTTGCACCGCTTGGCAGAGCTCGAAGATTGAGCCTCTGGGCGGTGCCACCTCTGTCAGGGGCGGTTGCACCTCTCTGCCAGAGCTCGAAGACTGAGCTCAGGCGGTTGCACCTCCTGACTGGGGCGGTTGCACCGCCTGCCAGAGCTCGAAGACCGAGCTCAGGCGGTGCCACCTCTTGTCAAGGGCGGTTGCACCACCCAGTCTCGCTCGGAGACTGAGCCCAGGCGGTGCTACTTCCTGGCTGGGGCGGTTGCACCGCCCAGTCTCGCTCGGAGACTTAGCCTAGGCGGTGCTACCTCCTGGCTTGGGCGGTTGCACCTCCCACAGCAATCAGGGTCCGAATGGGTTGATCTATTCGGCCCAATTTGGGTCTTTCAGGGGCCCAATTGCCCCAAGATTAAGTTAATGGGATCATCTCTCATTTTCAACTTAATCATTGTGCTAACTATGATTTTTCCTAAGACATTTACTATAACTTGCTCCGGTGCATCAATCGCTTCTTCCAGCGAGCTTCCGGCGAAATTCCGTCGATCATCCGATGAACCCTCGATGATGCTCCTGCGGACTTTCGGCAAACTCCTGGACTTGCGACGATCCACTTGGCGAGTTCCGACGAGCTTCTTTGGCAAGCTCATGGACTTCTCGGATTTGTTCCCTCAGAACCTCCGACGACAGTCCGAACTTCCGTCGAACTCTTGAACTCCCAACGTGATCATTGTCTTGACTCCAGTGCAACTCCTGTTGCATGTCTTTCTTCCATCGTAGTTAATCCTGCACACTTAAAACAAAACTTCGATCGAGATAATTAATCCTAAGCAATTAACCAAGTTGTCCGACATGTCATTGGTCCCTCGACGCTTCGTCCGATTCTTCGGCGCATCGTCCTCTGCTGCAGCCTATTGCCCAATCGGCCAGTTGACTCCGCAACTCCGATATCCTTGGCACAATACCCGCTCTTCTTGGCCCGATGCCCGAGTCCACGGCCCGAAGCCTTCTGTCGATACGTCGACCGATCCACCGGCCCGACGTCCAATCTTCTGACATGTTCCTCCGGCGCAACATGATTTTCGTGCTTTAATTGTCTCATCCTGATCGAAGCATCCTACGTCACTCAAAATGCAGATTAAATCATAAACATATATCAAGTAGTTTCATCATCAAAATACAAGATTCAACAATGTCCCCCTTTTTGATGATGACAACTACTTGATGACGGAGTTAACCTTAACTCCCGGAGTTTAAACAAACTCCCCCTATCAATAAACCATATTGATAGAATCTTGAATTCAAACTGAATTCAAGTCATTGCAATATTCATCATGAATACTTGCAACACGTCATCATGAACTTATGCATAAACTTATGCATAACATGTCATGTCATCAACATACTTCTCCCCCTTTGTCATCAACAAAAAGGAGAAGTACCACAATCAAGTGTTTGTGATTTTGGTTCAACTCATTGCATGAAAAACATAATATCAAGTTTTATCATCATGCAGTTTTGAAGCCAGAAAATTTAGCAATGTGTTACATCATGTTTAGAACATTCAAGCTATCAAGTTTTAGATATGCAGGTTTTACAGCATACAAGATAGCACTTTTAGAACATGCAAGCTAGCAATTTAGAGATGTTCAAGAAGGCAACTCTTGCTTCTTGAAATATGCAAGTTGCAAGCTAGCAAATTTTTGCTTCCTTTGCAATGTTTGAGCTTGCAATTTTGCTTTCATTGCAAGGTGTAAGTTTAGCATGTTTAATTTTCTTGAGATAGCAACTATTTGCTTCTCTTTATACTAAAAGCTAGCAAATTTTACGATATGCAAGTTTTACTACTACAAGCTAGCAAAAATTTCGAAAGCAAATGCAAGATAGCTTTCTTGTGTAAGCTTATGATTCTTGCTTCCTATTGCAATGTGCAAGTTGCAAGTTTTGCTTCTTGAGATAGGCAAGATAGCACTTTTGTAATTTTTGTTTGGCAAGCTTGTGATGTTCAAGATAACAAGCTCTTTCTTCTCTTTTGAGAAGTGTCATTTTTGCTTTCTTTGCAAAGTGCAAGCTAGCAAAATGCCAAACTAGCAAGAGATAATGTTTTACATGAGGCAAGCAAACAATTGGCAAGTGTTACATTTGCATCTTCTCTTTAGATGTGCAAGAAGGTAAACAAGTTTTTACATTTTCTTGACATTTCAAGCTAGCAATTATCGGTGATGTTCAAGATAGCAATTTCTTTTTTTTTTAGAAGTGTAATTTTTATTTTTTACCTTTTTCTTGAATTGTGCTAGCAATCTATCTCCCCCTTTGTCATTGTCAAAAAGAAGGGAAAAACCCTTTACATCAATTTCTAAATCATGACAAAGGTAAGTAATCATTCTTATTTGTGCATCATTATAGTTTCAATGCATAAATTCATTAACATTACATTTAATTTTTTTTTATGCACGATACCGAAAAATCAATCATCATCATGAGCATATCAAACATGATATTCAAGCATTCATGATATATCATTTTGGCAACATGATCATAGATATTCAAACGATGGTATCCAAATGTCAGAATTCATTACATCCTATTATGCATGATAATTAACTCCTCATTTGTATTTCATGCATTATTTCATTTCATCTCATAAGGAATATCAAGAAGAGTTATTGGATGATGAGATAAATATTTTATGAATACACGGAATTGTATAAAAATCATATCATAAGTGTTCCATGTATTCATATTATCACATGAAGCATATTATCATTTTTAAGATTCATAACATGAATAACGTTATTACTATTTTATCAAAATCAATTTCGAGATTCACACAATATCTTGAAATCATTAATCTCGATAAGATGGGAAAAGCATTTTCTTTTTAAGTGATTCTTTTAACACATCATAAAAAACTCATTCATAATTCAAGTGATTTACAAGATATCATAAATGAATTTATCACTTGTATTTCATCAAAATCGAGAACTCTAGAGATAGAAAATGATTGAAGCATTTAACATGATTGAAGCATGATTCATATTTAAAGTGTATATTATATTGTAAATACGAATCAAGCATTTGTCAAATCTGAAATCATCCTCAAAATTACATTCAATAAATTCATATATGACAAGCATAGATTTATTGAAAAATCAATAAGATAGAGGATTACATTTCAAGTGTTCATCAATTGTAGCATTTCATCACATGGTAAGATATCAATACGTAAAATTACGATATAAGTTCTTGATATCTTAACGCATGATGCAAACATGGCATAATACAAATTTGGCAATCATAGCATCAATTCATATAAGCATTGTAAATATGGCGATCATATCAATTCATATATCTCTTGATGATCCAAGCATGGGATAATCATAGCATAGTGTTTATAGCATCAATTCATATATTTCTCCCCTTTTTTTAAGTATTTCATCTTAAGTGATCGATTTCATGTTAGCATGCCTTTTCATTTATGTCAAATGAAAACATGCATCAATTTTTAAAGCCACTGTTATTATCATGAAAATCGATAATCCATAATTATCAAGAATCATCATACATAATTTCAAAAATATATACTCATAACTTCAAATTAAATATGATTTAATATACTCAAAATCGAGAAATAACAATGGACATCAACATGACACACATTATTACTTCTTAACCATGATTTCATATTTTCAATCAAAATCATTTTGTTTGTTTATCATAAAATATGCAATATTATCATTTTCGAAATTACTAGCATGATCATAATATATATATATATATATATTTTAAAACATTAATTCTAAACTAAAAAGAAATACATCATGAAAGCATCAAGTAATTTCAAAATAAATTAGGGGGATTTCGATTACCTCATCATTGAAAGTGGTTAAGGCGTAGTTTGCCACCTCGCCTTTGTTGATTTTCTCCTCGTCTTCGGAGGAGCTCGATTAATCCCACTTTGTATTCTTCTTCTTTGGCCTCTTCCTTCGTTCAAGTTTATTGTTTATTTTAGATTTTTGTTTAATAAACTTATTAAGATTTAGTGTTCGAAGTTCAAGTTTATCATTGTCCTCATCACTTGAGTCATCGCTCAAGTGGTATTCATTTGTCCGGAGTTCCAAATCCTTCCTGTTCTTTGGAAGGTGATTTTGTTCATCTTGTGCATTGTGCACCATTTCATATGTCATCAACGAACCAATTAGTTCTTCAAGTGGTAAGTTGTTTAGGTTTTTAGCTTCTTGTATTGTAGTTACTTTTGGATCCCACTTCTTAGAAAGAGAACGCAAAATCTTGTTTACGAGTTCAAAATCCGAAAAACATTTTCCAAGAACTCTTAAACTATTAACGACATCTGTGAAACGAGTGTACATGTCGCCTATAGTCTCGCTTGGTTGCATTCGAAAAAGCTCAAAATCATGCAATAAAATGTTAACTTTCGAGTCTTTGACTCTACTAGTTCCCTCGTGCGTGATTTCAAGTGTTCGCCAAATGTCAAAAGCCGTTTCGCACGTAGAAATCCGATTGAACTTATTTTTGTCCAAAGTGCAAAATAAGGCATTCATAGCCTTTGCGTTTAAAGAAAAATACTTCTTCTCTAAATCCGACCATTCGTTCATCAATTTAGAGGGAAGTTGAAAATCGTTTTCAATGATATTCCATAAATCCAAATTCATAGAAGTCAAGAAAACTCTCATTCGAGTTTTCCAATAAGTGTAGTCCAATCCGTTAAACAACGGTGGACGAAAAACCGATAAGCCCTCTTGAAAGCCATGAAGAGCCATTTCTCTCGGGTGTAAATCCGAAATGAGAAATACCCTGCTCTGATACCAATTGTTAGGATCAAGAGCACTAAGAGGGGGGGGGGTGAATTAGTGCAGCGAAAATCTTTCACTATTAAAATCGAAAGCTACGTTCGTTTGATAAAAACGATTTCGATGTAAAAGCCGATTCTAAGATTACTTTAACTTAAGATTAAGCGAGATGATGTTAAAGTAAATCTACGAAGGCAGTTTGCAGTTTATGATGAAAATCAGAATGCAAGCGCAAACTGAAATGCAACGTTCGTACGATAAAACCGGTTTACGTCTAAATGCCAATTTTGAAGATACTGAACTTTGAGATATGTTTTATAAATGCGCAGAAGGCAGTTTGAAGTTATGATTGAAATCAAAACTTAAACGTAAACTGAAATGTAATGATCGTACGAAAAAGTCGATTTACGTCTAAACGCAGATTCGGAAAGCTCTGAACTTAGAAACTCGTTCGTAAAAGTGCAGAAGGCAGTAGCTATTTAGGAGGTTTGCAGTAAAGATAAAATGCTCAAAGTAAATGCAAACCGAGATTTAGAGTGGTTCGGTCAATCTTGACCTACTCCACTTTTGGCTTCCTCCACCGACGAGGTCACCGACGTCAACTAGAGGCCTTCCTTCAATAGGCGAAGGCCAACCACCTTTTTATAGTTTCACTCCTTTTGACAGGCTTAGGAGACAACCCTTACAGAAATTTTCTCTCCTCTCTTTACAACTCAAAACTTTGAAGAACAGAGAGAGGAGAACTTTTGGCCTTTACAACAATTTTGAGCTCTAAGAATCACAGAAAAGGATCAAGATTTCGATGTAGGTTCATTACCTTTCAGTGCTGAATGGGTGGGGTATTTATAGGCCCCAACCCAGTTCAAATTTGGAGCTCAAAACTGTCAATTCCCGGAATTCTGGGATCAGGCGGTTGCACCTCCTGACTGGGGCGGTTGCACCGCCTGGCAGAGCTCGAAGACTGAGCCTCTGGGCGGTGCCACCTCTGTCAGGGGCGGTTGCACCTCTCTGCCAGAGCTCGAAGACCGAGCTCAGGCGGTTACACCTCCTGACTGGGACGGTTGCACCGCTTGCCAAAGCTCGAAGACCGAGCTCAGGCGGTGCCACCTCTTGTCAGGGGCGGTTGCACCGCCCAGTCTCGCTCGGAGACTGAGCCCAGGCGGTGCTACCTCCTGGCTGGGGCGGTTGCACCGCCCAGTCTCGCTCGGAGACTTAGCCTAGGCGGTGCTACCTCCTGGCTTGGGCGGTTGCACCTCCCACAGCAATCAGGGTCTGAATGGGTTGATCCATTCGGCCCAATTTGGGTCTTTCAGGGGCCCAATTGCCCCAAGATTAAGTTAATGGGATCACCTCCCATTTTCAACTAAATCATTGTGCTAACTACGATTTTTCCTAAGATATTTACTGCAACTTGCTCCGGTGCGTCAATCGCTTCTTCCAGCGAGCTTCCGGCGAACTTCCGTCGATCATCCGATGAACCCTCGGTGATGCTCCTGCGGACTTCCGGCAAAATCCTGGACTTGCGACGATCCACTTGGCGAGTTCCAACGAGCTTCTGTGGCAAGCTCATGGACTTCTCGGATTTGTTCCCTCAGAACCTCCGACGACAGTCCGAACTTCCGTCGAACTCTCGAACTCCCAACGTGATCATTGTCTTGACTCCGGCGCAACTCCTGTTGCATGTCTTTCTTCCATCGTAGTTAATCCTACACACTTAAAATAAAACTTCGATCGAGACAATTAATCCTAAGCAATTAACCAAGTTGTCCGACATGTCATTGGTCCCTCGACGCTTCATCCGATTCTTCGGCGCATCGTCCTCTCCTGCAGCCTATTGCCCAATCAGCCAGTTGACTCCGCAACTCCGATATCCTTAGCACAATACCCGCTCTTCTTGGCCCGATGCCCAAGTCCACGGCCCGAAGCCTTATGTCGATACGTCGACCGATCCACCGGCCTGACGTCCAATCTTCTGACATGTTCCTCCGGCACAACATGATTTTCCTACTTTAATTGTCTCATCCTGATCGAAGCATCCTGCGTCACTCAAAACGCAGATTAAATCATAAACATATATCAAGTAGTTTCATCATCAAAATACGAGATTCAACACTTCTTATAACTTAATTCTCCTTTTACTGGGTTTAGGAGATAACCCTTATACCCCCACTTACTCCTCTCTCAACCTATTCTAATACTTAAAACTTTGAGAGGAGTTTCACACACAATTACAACAGAGTTTTCTTTCCTTTTTGCTTTAGGTTATATGTGCTTTAACCAGGGATGAGAGGGGTATTTATAGGCCTCAAGTTGATTCAAACTTGGAGCCTAAAAATATCTCATCCCGGGTTTCATGGGTATGGGCGGTACCCCCGCCAATGTCAGTTTGACACTAACACTGCACTAGGCGGTACCACCGCCCAGACTGACAGTACCACCACCCAAACTGGCAGTACTATCGCCTATCATTGGGCCACTGGGCAGTACCACCGCCCAAACTAACGGTACCACCGCTTGGCACCCTACCAGGGGCGGTACCACCGCCTGACACAATCTCAAAGACTGTGCCACGATGGTGCCATTTCTTGGGTCACTATTTGGGCCTTTCATTGGGCCCAACACAGTCCTTACATGGGCCCAACTGGCCCATAATTGGGTTGGCCCAATTTCAATCCCAATTATGTGCTAACTACGAAATCTAAGACATTTATGAAGCTAAACAAGTCCGTAAGTCTCTTCTAGCGATCTTCCAGCGAACTTCCGACGATCTCTCGGCAATGTTCTAGCGGACTCCCAGTAAGCTCCTGGACTTTACAACAATCATCTTAGTGAGTTCCGACGAGCTTCTCTAGCAAGCTCCGAGACTTCTTGGCTGGTTCCTGCAGAACTTCCAATGAATGTCCGGACTCCGACGAACTCTCGAAATCCCAACGAAATCGCGTTCTTGACTTTGGGACTTCATTTTGCTTTATGCCTTGCTATCGTAGTTAATCCTACACATGTAAAAACATACTTCAATCTAGACAATTAATACTAAGCATGAATAATGTTGTCTGGCATGTTATTGGTCCATCGACGCTTCGTTCGATTCTTCGGTGCATCGTCCTCTCTTGCGGTCTATTGCCCAATTGGCCAATTGACTCCACAACTCTGATATCCTTGGCTCAATATCCGCTCTTCTTGGCTTGATGCCCAAATCCATGGCCTGAAGCCTTTTGTCGATACGCCGACCGATCCTCCGGCCCGACGTCCAATCTTCTAACTTGTTTTCCTCCGGCCCAACATAATTCTTCCTGCTTTAATTGTTTCATCCTAATCAAAGCATCCTGTGTCACTTAAAACGTAGATCAAATCATAAACACTTATTAATTGGTTTTATCATCAAAATCTGAGATTCAACATATTTTGCACCTTAAACAAAAATGAATTCAATCAGGTTTCTACTTGCGAAACGACTTTTGACATTTAGCACACACTCGAAATCACACACGAAGGCACTAGTAGGGTTAAAGACTCTAAAATAAATCTTTTGATATATGATTTCGAGTTATTTCATATGAAATCAAACGAAACTATTGTTGATATGTACACCCATTTTACGGATGTCATTAATAGTGTAAAAGCACTTAGTAAAAATTTTTCAAATTTTGAACTTGTTAATAAAGTTTTACGTTCACTTTCTAAAAATTGGGATTCTAAAGTAATGACAATATAAGAATCAAAGGACTTGAACCATTTTCTCATTAAAGAAGTGATTGGATCTTTAATGACCTATGAAATGAATTACATGGAATAAAATGAACTTAAGAACAACTTTCTAAAGAACAGGAAGGATTTTGCATTTAGAACAAAAGAAAACCACTCGAGCGAAAGCTCAAGTAATTGTAAACTTGAACTTCTCACTATAAAATGTAAAAAATTTATGAAACAAGAATTAAAGAATAAAAATAAACTTAAAATGAACATAACTACTCGCTATGAATGTAAAAAGAAGGAAGCACTCTGGGATTAATTAAGCTTATCCAAAGACAAGGAGAAAACTAACAAAGGCGAGGTGACAAACTATGATTTAACGACTTTCTATAATGAGACAATCAACATCCCCTTAGTTTACTTTGAAATTACTTAATATTCTTCACAAGTTGTTTTAAATTTAGTTTAAAAAATTATATATATTTTTTTAAAAATTGCATGTTTAATGATGTAATGAAAATGTTAGAAGTTTTAGGATCATGCTTATATTTCTAGTAATTTTGAAAAAGGTCATGACAATTGCATGTTTTATGATAATGCAATAAAATGTTAGATATAAATCTAATATTTGTATACCTAAAAATATTAATTCTATGTATGTTTTAAAGAAGTAATAATGAGTATCTTGATGATTTCCATATTGCTTTTCGATGACGATGCATAGCTTTTGCATGGAAGGCTTGATGATTTTTGTGATGAATCTTATATTTGGTTTTCGATTTTAAACATGATGCATGGTTTTGACATAAGAACAAATATTTGGGCATGCTAATATAAAGTCAATTACACAAATTGAAATTAAAGAAGTTTAGATATCTTTAAGAATCATTCAATATTATGTTCAACGAAATCATGCTTGATGTCTTAATGAAAATGTAATGATGATTTTATATTTTGAAATTATGCATGATGATTCTTGTGATTTATGGATTATCGATCTTTGCCGTAATGAAAGTTCTTTTTCAGTTTTAAACGTTGATGCATGTTTTTTTATTTGACAAAAATGAAAAAGTCATGCTTCTATGAAATAAATCGTATGAATTAAAACAACTAAAAAGTGGAAAGCATTTTTCTTGAAAATTTCTTTTTCTCTATCTTCTTGATTTTTTCACTAAGAGATTGATAAAGTTACTTATGCCATTTTGAATCTCTTGAAAACGATTTTGAGTTGATGATTTGAATGTGAATGAGCTTTTTATCTTGATTTTTCAAGAATTATAACTTGAGATTTCTTATCCAAGAATCAAGATATTATATCATTTGATCTCTTATATCTCTTTTTGTCATTTACTAAAGAGAATATCTCTTTCGGAATTCATGACTTAAAATTTCTTTTGAACATCTTTTATTATTTGATCTCCTATGATTCTACTTGCTATATTAAAAGGAAACATTATTGAAATCATAATCTTGAATTCTCGAAATCAAAACTTGATATTTTTCTTATGTGAATCAAGATCACTCACTTTTTATTCTCGAATGATTTCTTATATTTTATTAAAGAGAATATTTATCCAAATGAATCATGATGTTTCCTTGATTATTATTTCTCAAACTTGAGATGATGTGCTTTGATGTTTGGAACATTGTATACATAAATTGATTTTTCTTCCATATTTTGATACTCCCTTATTTTCATGAAGTATAAGTCATCACCAAATTAATTTTTCTTATTATTCTTTATGTGATGATTTAAAAATTGATGGAAAGGGGGAGAAAATAAGTGATAAATGCTTTAAAATTTTAATGTCTTAGTATCATGTATGATATGCCCATAGTGATGATTGATTTATTTCGTATCATGCATCAGGATGAAATATAAGGTTTTAAAATTATGCACATTTTAATTTGAAACTATAATGATGCACAATCATATTAAAAAAGGAATGATACTTTAACTTTGTCATAATTTAAAAATTATTATAAAAAAAAATTATACAATTATATTCTTCCCTTCTTTTTGACAATGACAAAGGGAGAGAAAGAATTGCTAGTGTGCATATCTCAAAAGAGAAATATTTGCTAGCTTGCACAATTCAAGAAATGCAAAAATATGCTAGCTTGCTCATCTCAAATGAGAAGCAAAGATTGCTAACTTACTTATTTCAATAAGCAAAAGTTTCTTTCTTGAATATCTCAAATATTGCTAGCTTATACTTTCTAAAACGATGAAAAATTTTGCTAGCTTGTATGTTGTAAACTTGCTATCTTATTACCTTGTATATCTAAAACTTGCTAGTTTACTCATCTCAAAAGTACTATCTTGCCTATCTCAATAAGCAAAAATTACAACTTGCACATTCCAAAATAAAGCAAGAATTGCTAGCTTGCACACTTCAACGAGAGGCAAAAATGCTATCTTGCATTCTTTTTCGAAAACTTACTAGGTTAAACATTGCAAAGAAAAGCAAAACAACATTGCACTTCTAAAAAGAGAAGAAAGAAAATTACTTACTTGCATGATGTTAAAACTTGAGATTATATTTATAATGCAATGATTTAAAACTTGCTAAATGCACTTCTCCTTTTTGTTGATGATAAAGGGGGGAGAAGTTATGATAATGATCATGCATGGAATGATGTATTGTAAATTTGATCATGCATGATTTTATGTTGACGTGCTGCAAATATTCTTGATTAAATTTGCTTTGACTTGAATTCATTTTGAATTCAAGGTTCATCTCACATATGCCATATTGATAGGGGGAGTTAAGGTTAACTCCATCATCAATTGGTTGTCATCATTAAAAAAGGGGAGATTGTTGAATCTCAAATTTTGATGATGAAACCAATTGATAGTGTTTATGATTTAATGTACGTTTAAGTGACGTAGGACTAGCTTTGTTCAAGGTAAGATAATTAAAAGTAAGAAGAATCATGTTGGGCCGGAATAGAATATGTCAGAAGATCGGACATCGAGCTAGAGGATCGGTCGATGTATCAGCAGAAGGCTTCGGGCCATGGGTTCGAGCAACGGACCAAGAAGAGCAGAAATTATGCCAAGAAAATCAGAGTTACGGAGGTCAACTGACCGATTGGGCAATAGGCCACAAGAAAGGACGATGCGCCGAAGAATCGGACGAAGCATCGATGAACCAATGACATGCCGGACAACATGATTCAAGCTTTGTAATAATTATTTAGATCAAAGTAAGTTTTACTTATGCAGGATTAACTATGATATTGATAAAGGCATAAATCAAAATGAAGTCCCGGAGTCAAGAACGAGATTTCGTTGGGAGTTCGAGAGTTCATCGAAAGTCCGGACGTTTATCGGAAGTTCTGTCAGAATTGATTGAGAAGTCTAAGAGCTTACTAGAGAAGCTCATCAAAACTCGCCAAGAAGATCATTGTGAAGTCCAGGAACTTGCCGAGAGTCCGCTATAACATTGTCGAGAGATCATCGAAAGTTCGCCGAAAGATCACCGGAAGCTCGCCGGAAGAAACCTAGACTTACAGACTTATTTAGCTTATTGTATGTCTTAAATTTCATAGTTAGCACATAATTAGGTTGGAATTAGGCCAACCCAATTAGGGACCAGTTGGGCCCATGTATGGACTGTGTTGGGCCCAATGAAAGGCCCAAACAATGACCCAATAGGTGGCACCGTCATAGCACAGTCTCCAACATTGTGTCAGGCGGTGGTACCACCCAGACTCAGTCTCCAAGATTGTCAGGCGGTGGTACTACCTAGTGCTAGCCTACATGCGGTGGTATCGCCCGTACCCCAAAATTTTGGGGATTTAAATTTTGACTCTGAGTTTTGAAGCCATTTGGGGTCTATAAATACCCCAGCAATTTTTGCATGGAGTAAGAAGAAAAGTGAACAAAAAATCTATATTTCTAGAGTTAAAAAACCTTGTAAAGTATAGAGTCCCTCCTCCTAAAGTTTAGAGACCATTCTAAGGGAGAGTGTGAGGGAAGCTTTGTAAAAATGGGGTGTAAATGTTCTCTCCTGAATCTGTTAAAAGGAGAATCGAGTTGTAAGGGTAGTTGATCTTCACCCATTGAAGGCAGATCATTAGTGGATATCGGTAGCCTTGACAGAAGAGGAATTAGCGGAGTGGATGTAGGTCACGACGACCGAACCACTATAAAACTCGGTTTGTATTTTTATTATTG